>NW_024496525.1:3475584-3639249 GCF_017590055.1 Onychostruthus taczanowskii | reverse complement strand
CGCCTGCGGGGGCGCGCCTGCGGGAACGCGCTCTCCTCCCCCCTCCCCGGTGCCGTCGGAGCGCGGCCTCCGCCCCGGGAGCCCGGGCCGGGCCGTCCCTGTGCGTGAGGCCGCGTGGCGCGGCGGTGCCCGCAGAGCCCGGCGGGGCGGGGGCCCGGGCTGCCCCAGCGCTCCCGGAATAGCCACCGGCACCTGCAGGAAGGGGCCGCCTGCCAGAGTCGTGGCGTTGTTGATGGAAAGTGTCTCCCGGGTGCCCGTGAAACGCAGTTCGGTGCTGTGAACGCGCACTTCCCGAAAGCTGCGCTGCACAGCCCGCTCCTGTTTGACTGCAAACACAGCCCAGTGCGACTTGTCTGGGTGACTCAATGCAATTTCTGTTCCTGATTTAGCCTTACACTTCTTGACGCTGTTGCCCGTCTTCTGTGGAAGATTTCTCGCACTGTGGTGTTGCAGATAATAATAAACTTCTTTAGTTTATTTTCGCCTTTGCATGAATAAAATGGTTCAAGTCAAGTTATTTTTTTATAGTGAAATGTGTATAATTTGGATTTTAGTTTCTTCTCTTACAAACAAGTCTACTGCATGGTTTTGTACAGCACATCTGATAAGCCCTGTATGTATGTGACCAAAACAGTTTTTAACTTAAACGATTCATTTTTGTCACTCCTTTAGTGTGTATGTATAAGAGTGTTGTGACACTGGGAGATTGGTAAGATAGTGAGGGAAAAGTACAAGAAATAGAACTGTAGCTTGAACCTTTTTCCAGGGCTAAAGGATATTGCCTGTAATTCTTCTCTTGTTTGTTTCTCACATGTATATTGTTGAAGCTGCTGAAAATACTGCCTCCCAGTTCTTGGTGGTTCAAACGAGCAAGTTTGTTCCATTTGAGTATAACGTAATAAGCTGTAAATTCGGTAATAAGCATGCTCTTTGACATGCTAGACTACATGCTAGCTTGGTTTAGATGGTAAGTGCTCTTAGAGCTTTTTTTGGACATAGTTCCCTTTTCGTGGTCTGGGGTGGAGGGAGTAAAAACCAAACAAAACTGAAAATATCCATGCAGTTGTTATTTTGTGTGCACAGAATGGCAAAGTGTGCGGGTAACTGTTGGTGCTGCTGTGTAGAGCAGAGAGTAAAAATGCATTGTCAGAGGCCTCCATGAATTACTATTAACTGCTCTCTTGGGACAAGAATTACTCTAATTGAACAATTAAATAGTTAGGTTTGTTTTTCTGCTAGTTTAAACTTGGTAGCAGAGCTCTGACACGCCTACTTTTGTGTTCAGTATGTTTGAAGGTGTTCTGCTGTTTGCTACGTATATGCTTCTGATACACTGCTGTGTAGTTTTTCTTTTAAATAATAAATTAGGCCCTATCTGTAACTGGGTTTTTTTGGGAATTGGAAAATCCAGAGGCAGTGCCCTGCTGGCTCTTCTCTGTATTTAAAAGTGATTAAAAGGTGGAACACAGATCACTGAAATGCTGTCTCATTCCTTGGAAAACAATATGAAACCATACCACAAAAGCAGAACAGCGAAGTAAAGGATCTAGTTTACCTAGATTTCATTACTCAGAAAAGCAATTAAGATGTCTTTTTTTCATTTGAAACTCAAATGGTGTGAACTCAGAGTTAAGTTGTATATACATTAATTTTATTTCTTCAGCTTGAGGTTAGTGAAGGCTTTAGGTTCATGTGAAATTTCGTATTTGCTTTTTGAAAAGCCATATTGTCTTATATATCCCAATTATATTTAAGACACTGCCATGAAAAAACCCTGTATGGGAATTATGTTTTGCTTTAAAATGTGGTCTACAGCTCTGGGAAATTGTAGTTAGTCTAACTATGCATTTACCAAAGCAAGCTAAAGTGAGTGGGAAAAGGAAAGCATGTAATTCTCCTTCAAACAAAATAGTTCTTCAGGTTTTTTATACCACTACAGTTTTTTTCTATTGGAGATAATATGCATTTAAAGAAGTCTGACAAAAATATGCCTAGCTGCTATTACTGTGCTAGTCTATGTTTTCCACAAGACCATGACTGGATGAATCTTCTGTTTGGATATATTTGTGTCAGGATTTATTCTGGAGATATTACTACTGGAACATCTCACAGCATTAACTGTTGTGCTGCTCCAACGAGACCTGTATGTCTCAGTTCTAAGTTTCTTCAAGAAGGCAAAGTATTTTAGGGATTTGCATAAGTTTAGAAAATCTGTCTTAATAAGTTGGTGTCAAATTGCAAAGCATGAAAAACCCATGTGTGGGAAAAACCCAGAAAACTGCTAAAATTGCAAGGCAACTGAGGTGGCACAGAAGACTGCATTTTGACCAGTTTTAATCCTTATATAGATAAAACCTTCCATGCTATAAATAAATGATGAATACGTAGTTTCTGTGATTTCAGGTTTTTGTCCACATGGATGTTTTGTCAGTGTGCTTGCAGTGATGGGATGGAGAAGATAAAAGAAGCTGCTTCTTGTAGGCTGAAATACTGGAAGAATATTGGTGCTCACCTGCCAGCTAGTCACACTTCATATCCATGCACTTAGTGTGGCTGGGGAGACTGAATTACTTTTACCTCCCTGATTTGCCTTGCTAAGAAGAGATACTGTGCATTAGCTGCAGTCCAGCACCTTTTACTTGCATGGCAGCTTGTGTTTGTGTATGTGCCCTCAGCTAGGAGTGGAGTTGTTATCATTATTTACTATGACAGTTGATGTTAGTCATAAAGAGCAGAAAAAGTAATCCTCTGGGCCTTATCTGAGGTGTAGAAGTGGCAGCAACTGAAGGGAAAAAATACAAGAAACTCATGGATGAAAAAATGTTACTTCAAACAGCTCTGCAAAGCAAACCCCGTCCAGCTTGCAGCTAGGCACAAGAGCCAGATCTTGCACTTAGCACTTCCAGGGTTCCTGTTTGATACCAGTAAGCAAAGCTTGCTGGACTTCCATTCAGAAATATGCAGTGGATATTTGTTTACATTGGGAGAATCTACTTTTAAAGCTAAGCTGCTTCGAGAGACCATGGTTTTGCTGTTTGGTTGGTGCAGGTCAGTGGGCATAAAATTTAGCAATCTTGTTATAAAACCTAGCTGCTCTCAGATGTCCTTGGAGGATTCTTCTCCAGTGCGGGGTGTTTGCTTACTGACTGGATGCTATAAATGGGCAGACTTGAAAAACAGGAGTGAGGGAAGAAACCCCACACCTACATTAACATTGAACTAAGCACGGGATTTAAAACAGAATAAGGAAGGCTTTTTCAGAACTGAACTTAGATGTTAAAAAAATACAATTGGTATGAAAGTTATTACATTCCTGCTGATATTTTACATGTACTTTTAATAATTTAGTGGTCCATATGATACTATTAAATGGCTTCAATATGAACTTCTGATTAAGAGTGCTAGAAGATTTAAAGTGCCAGCCTGGCAGTGCAGAAGCTATTTCTTTCCAAATAGCTTCTGTTATTGCTATTTGGAATGCTGTTTTTCTAAACTGTTAGAACTCTAGGGAAGAGAAAGGGAGAAAGCAAATAGCTATTGAATTTGGTACTGAAACTTAACATGAAGTTGGTATATATCAGTAAGAAAGTCATGGTGGCACAAGGATTACTCTGCTGCTTCTGCTCATTTTAGCCTGTAACATATGACTCTTTACCTAAATGTTACCATCAGTAATGAAATCTTTTTGAAAATCTGTGTTTTGTCCTTAAACAGAGTAGACAAAAGGACAGATTTGTTTGAAAAATGTCAAAGAAAGGTGGAATGAATATCATCACCATGTAAATCCACTGAAGCAGTATGTTGGTGATGTCATATACAGTTACATACAGTAGTGGGTCAGGCTGTGTGCCTCTTGTTTGTTCCTATCTTCTCTCACTTCAGTGTTCAGTCAGATTTTGCTATTGGAAGTCTATCTTTGTTAAAACCTATAGTGGAAATGAAAGAAAGGAGAATTAATTGTCTGTCACTTTACCTTTTGTATTATTACTTTGATCAGCAGAGAAGCACTCTGTGACTGTCAGCATATAAATAAATGAAAGGCTGAATTAAATGTTTGCGTTGCTCACTATTCAGTATACTTGTGTAACACTAAATTTCTTTTGGGCATTGTAAATATGTTTTAAGACTATTGCTAAGCTCTTCTGTGCTTATTTGTTTGTTTGGTAGGCAGGATACAGACTAGTAACTGTTTTAAGGACAAGAGTAATTAATGTTGTATGTACAGGAGCCTTGTGGAGCAATTAAAATAGGAAGACAAACAAAAGAGTATCTTTTTATATGGATGAAATCCAGAGGAGTTATACTATGTCAGGCCAAGGAGGACTTTATTAGTGGAAATGCAAGGTTGAGTTGGGAATGTCGTTTTCTGCAAAGAGCAGACAGGTGAAAGATGCCATGTTTTTTTGAGTTATCTGTGTTGATATAATACATGCCCTTGTTGATGCATTTTGAAATGGAATGGGAAAAGGAATCACCATACTTTTTTGCTATGATACTAGGGAGAGATTTTCACTCTCGTAATACATGTAATTTTTATTAGTGATCATGAGGTAAGGAAAACCTCTTTCACCTTCAAGGTGTTCTTTTCTACCACCTCATGAATGATCTCTTCCATTAGAGGCACAAGTTTCATGTTTCCTCTCATTTTTTAACCCTTTTACTTAATTTCTTCACAGAAGGGGTTGTCAAGCTTTGGAACAGGCTGCTCAGGCAAGAGCTTGAGTCACTGTTCCTGGAGGTATTTAAAAGGTGTGTGGATGTGGTACTTGGGGGCATGGTTTAGTGGTGGACCTGGTAGTGTTGGATTAGCAGCTGGACTTGATGATCCTAGAGGTCTTTCCCAACCTAAATGATTTTGTGGTTCATTTTGTGTCTTCCTGTCTCTTGGAAGACAGTTCTTGATTTAAGTTTGGTTGGTTGGTTGGTTTGGTTTCAAATGCCTGTTAAGCACTATGACATCTGTAGATGAAAGTTGCCTGGAAAATGTGCATCTTGCTACCCTTATCATAGGGAAAGCTTTCAGGTGTTGCTGAGTTCTGCTGGAAATGAGGATTTCGTGACAGAGGTCAGTCATTTAGTTGCTGTCAGGTATGCAAAGACCTAATGTGTAGAAAGCTTCAGTCTAAGAATAATTTTTATCACAGAGCTGTTACCTTGTCAATGAATTCTGGTGTGTTATTGGTTATCCTCTGTGCGTAAGGACCCAGTATTAACTCAAGACCCAGTATTTATTAAGAAATAATACAATTTGCTCTTGTTCAAGCACAGCCATTAGTCTTAAGATGAGAATCACTTACCATAGTTTATTGTAACTTTGAAGTTCTGAATTTGTTCTGTAATTTTGGAGGATAAAAGTCTTAGAGAAAGTTGGATGCTGGGTTTTGGATTTGTATATGTGAAGAGAGAATACTTGAAGATTGGATACTCAGTCTGTATGTTCACTTACATAAGCATAAAACAATTTACTCGCTGATTTAATAATTGAAGAAATATATGTCTTTCAATAAATTAATGTGAAGTTTGCTTCAGGTTTTGTAGTATTTTTAAGAAATTATAGAAACCAGAAGAATCCTTCAGATGAACAGTTAATCTAAATCTGACTGGTTTTAATTTGAGCAACCTGTTCTAGTGAGAGGTTGGAACTAGGTGTTCTCTAAGGGCTTTTCCAACTTAAAACATTTTATGATTTTTGTCCTCCATCAGAAGTAAAAGCTTAAGATATTTTTTAATTAATTTATTTGTTTCTTTGTAAATATTTAAGATCTTGACAGCACTTTGATTTATACAGTAACAACTCTAACTTTGGAAACCACGTAACTTTCTCACTATTATTATAACAGTGATGGTATCTTTTGTAGTCAAAGAAAAGTAAAATATGAGTTGACAGAGCTATTACTGTAACAGTTGTTATGACATCCTTTGTAGTTGAAAGAAGAGAAAACTGCAGTTGACAGAGCAATAAAATGTTTTGATACCTTTGTTTCTAGAGTATGTAGTATGCAAATATTGCAGGGGGATGCATTTGGCTTTATTAAGAATCTTAAATCCAGAGAACAAATTTAAAAAAATTAGGTGGACAGTTGCTACTAGTGGAAAAACATAATGCTAGAATACATTCTAAATTTGTAAATATAAAAAAGTATGCTGCAAGTTGCTTTTTATGTATTATTTTTCTTTAATAAAATAACACTTGCACTTAAGAAGGAAAGGGTTTTTGGTCAAGTATTTGTAGCTTGTTTGCCAACAGGTAACAGCTATATTTTCAATGCTGAAAGGGCATTGCTGTAAGGTAAAGGAGAAATATTACGAGTATTCAGTAGACTACAGCTGTGAAGTGAATGATGAAAACAGCAGAGGAACAATATTTTTAGTAATTTTTCCTTTTTGGTGTCAGATATATATATATATGTATATATATGTATGTGTATATATGCCTTCTGTTCAGGGTTAAACATGTTATCTTTAATAATGATGAAAGCTTACTTTAGTTGTTTGAGGACTGCCTTCATAATACTTTGAATTTCTGTGTCACCACTTGGATTATCATACTAGGTTAAAACAGTGCTTGTTCCTATCAAACAGCAATGACAAAGTCATAAACCAAAAAACTAAGAATCTAGTTTTTGGCTGTGGTAGTACTGTGGTGGAAAGTTGAATGGCAATTTCTGTTTGTTTACTATACCTATTAACTGCAGCCTACGCTTTTGCCCAGAGTTGTCTTGTAGATCTGTTTTCTCCTTTCAGAGGAGTTGTGGTGCTGATAGCCATTGTTTCCTTTTACAGCTGTGTGTTCACAGGCACCTGTGCATGAGGAGAAGTTTGTTCTATGGCCTCGGAGCTGGGTGCCAGGGAGGATGGCAGCTGCTCAGAGCTGGCAAAACCCCTCTATCTGCAATACCTGGAAAAAGCTCTGCAACTGGATCAGTTCTTACGACAGACGTCTGCCATCTTCAACAGGAGTATATCCAGGTACCAAAAGCCTTTCTACTTTCTATTGGGAGTGCCAAGGAAAGACAGGCGTTTTTATAATATTGTTCCCTGCCAACACCTTATTAAGGATTTATCAGTGACTTGTTCATTAGAAACTCTTCCGCTTTAAAGGAGGAGAGGTCGCTTGGATTGCTCAGCCTAGAGAAGAGGAAATCTAAAAAATACTATTAAATTTAATAATAAATCTAGCATTAGTTTTGAGTTCTGAAACAAAGCTTTTCTGATTTCTTCTCCCTCGTGACCACTGACAGGATCTGAGGCAATGGCATGAAGTTTTGTCAGGGTAGGATATTAGGGAAAGGTTCTCTGTCCAGAGGGTTGTTGGGCACTGGAACAGGCTCCCCAGGGAAGTGGTCACAGCACCAGCCTGACAGAGTTCAGGAAGCTATTGGACAACACTCTCAGGCACATGGTGTGATTGTTGGGGACTCTCCTGTGCAGGGCCAGGAGTTGGACTTAAAGATTTTTGTGGCTCCCTTCCAACTTGGGATATTCTATGATTGTATGAAGGATTTTGGACTGTGCTTCTCTCGTAGTGATAATACAGTGTGCTACCAGCTCATATACAAATTAGTACAAAGTTTTAAAGCTTTTTTTTGTAGCAGAGTGGCCAAAACTTTCTTTGTCTGCAAAAAGTAGAATGAGGAAGCCCTAAGTAGATTTTCAGGGACACTTGCAGCCTTTAGTCATGAAGAAAATGGAAAGATTTGGTCAGATGCAGAATTCGTGTAGGTTGTAGTAATGAGGCATCATCAATGTGTGTTTCTGTCCCAAAACAATTAATTGTGTAATTTCATCATTGTTTTGGTATTGCTGAGTTACAAAACTGCTAATGGAATGGGCAACAGATAACAAATATATTTATAAGCATGTATTAAGACCCATAAAAGGATTAGAAAAGGTATATCTGCTATTCTTACATGTCCTAATGAATATGACAATATTGTGCTTTGGTTTGACTTGCATAGTTCATGCTTCTAAAACTACACACCTAGTTAAAGACTGGAGGTGCAGGTTGATAACATAGCCAGGCTGATCTCATGATCAACTATTGCTAAGGGGTTAATGGCAAATTATTAACAGCAATATTTCTAATGTGTAAAATTACATCTGAAGCAGTCTCAATTCTCAAACCTTTAGACAAATGCTCATATGTAAGAAAGCTGGATGGGCATCTTCTCTTTTGAATATTCTCCTGTCATTGTCATTTTGATCTTCTTGCAGTGATGAAAGTGAAGATGGATTGGATGACAATCCTTTGCTGCCTCAGTCTGGGGATCCCCTGATGCAAGTTAAGGAAGAGCCTCCAGACTCCTTGCTTGGGGAGTCTTCTGGAGCAGGGAATTCTGGGATGCTGAACACACATTCCCTGAATGGAGTACTCCAGCCAGGTAGCCATGTACTAGTTTGAATCTCTGCTTTCTTTGGGTTGGTCTGGAAAAGCATTATTTCTTACAAACTTTTTTTTTTTTTTTTTTTTTGTAAACAGAACCAAAGTCTGAAAAAGGGAGCTTGTATAATTTTTCCAAACTGAAGAAAAGCAGAAAGTGGCTGAAGGTAAGAATGTTGGAAAGAAATGCAGCTATTGTGGAATCTGTGAGTAGAGTTACCCACCTAGCCATTCTCAATCATTTACCAGCAGTCCTGGCTAACCAGGGAGGTCCCAGCTGACTGGAAGTTTGCAAACATGACGACCATTTACAAGAAAAGCTGGCAGGAGGGCCTAGGGAGCTACAGAACTGTCAGCCTGACCTTGGTGCTCTGTGAAAGGTTATGGAGCAGATCCTCTTGAGTGTCATCACGCAGCATGTGCAAGATAACCAGGGGGTCAGGCCCAGCCGACATGGGTTTATGAAAGTTGTGTCCTGCTTGACCAACCTGATCATATTCTGTGAAAGGGTGACCTGCCTAATGGATGAAGGAAAGGCTGTGGATGTCTGTCTAGACTTCAGTAAAGCCTTTGACACACCATCTCCCACAGCATGCTCCTTGACAAGGTGGCTGCTCACGTTTGCATGGGTGCTTGTTTACCAGGTGAAAAACTGTGTGCATGGCTGGGCCCAGACAGTGGTGGCCAGCTCCAGTGGTGATCCCCAGGGCTCAGTACTGGGCCTGGTCCTGTTTATTGTCTTTGTCAGTGATCTGACTGAAGTGATCAAATGCACCCACAGTTACTTGCAGACAAGTTGGGTGGCAGTGTTTATCTGCTGGAGGGCAGGAAGGCTCTGCAGAGGGATCTGGACAGGCTGGATCATGGGCCAAGGCCAATTGCATAAGGTTCAACAAAGAGAATGTCTTGCATTTGGGTGACAACAACCCCATGCAGCACTACAGGCTGGGGAAAGCGTGGCTGTAAGGCTTCCCAGCAGAAAAGGACCTGGAGGTGCTGGTTGACAGCAGCTGAACATGATCCAGCAGTGTCCAGGTGGTCAAGAAGGACAGTGGCATCCTGGCCTATATCAGCAATAGTGTGGCCAGCAGGACCAGGGCAGTGATTGACCCCCTGTACTTGGTGTCCTGGTAAGGCCACACCTCGAACCTTGTGTCCAGTTTGGGCCTCTCACTATGAGAAATACACTGAGTTCCTGGAGCATGTCCAGGGAAGGGCAATGGAGCTGGGGAAGGCTCTGGATCACAAGTCTTAGGAGTAGCAGCTGAGGGAATTGGGGGTATTAAGCCTGGAGAAAAGGAGGTTTGGGGGGGACTCCCTGAAGGGAGATTGTAGTGAGGTGAGGATGAGTCTTCTCTCCCAAGTAACAAGCAATAGGGCAAGAGAAATGGCCTCAAGTTGTGTGCCAGGGGAGGTTTAGATTGTATATTAGTAAAATTTTCTTCACTGGGAAGGATGGTTAGGCTGCCCAGGGAAGTTTTGGAATCACCATCCCTGGAGGTGTCCAAAAGGCATGCGGATGTGGCACATGGGAATGCAGTTTAGTGGTGGACTTGGCAGTTAGTTTACATTCAGAATCTGAATTAATTTTAGTACACTGTCCAAATTAAACTAATCTGTTATAAAATGTATTAAACGGAGATTTGGGCCTCGACTAAAAATTTGGTTTTAAGTTGAATGCTGTACAAGGTCTCAGCGAGGATGGCAGAAGAGAGCGGAATGGTGGCTTTATGCTGTCTTTGCATTTTCACTGTAGCCATCTCAAGTTAGCAAAACATGTTGCCAAGAGGTCGAACAAAAGCCAGACTTGCAGAAACCGATGCAGGTAGAAGCGGTAAAATAGCGGGACGAACTACAAATGGGGTAGGGAAGCGCCTGCAAACAGCACATCACAAAATACTCCTGTTGTTATCCTGGCTTTTCTCACTGCTGCTTTTCTGAGACCACAAACAGACCAAGTGGACTAAAATGATGAAACTGTCACAAACTACTTTCCTCCAAATCAGAAAATGTGTATTGAATTCGCTGCTATACAGGTCTGCTCCTCAGAAAACTATTTTCTATGAGTCATTTTTGATGGACACTTTGTTAGTGCTAAGTGTCATTGTTGGGTGAGGTCCACACCCCTTTATTAGGTAAGGGCTCAAGAGTGCTTTGCATAAATAAACAATTTAGCACAGGGACTTGGGATTGTTAAATTAGTTCCCATTTATTCTTGTTAGAGTATCCTTCTGAGTGATGATTCCAGTGACACAGATTCACCAAGTGATGAGGATGGAGAGGAGGAAGAAGAATTTTCTCTTTCAAGGGAGGAACTTCACGATATGCTGCGGTTACACAAGTATAAGAAATTGCATCAAATTAAATATAGCAAAGACAAAGAGGTAAAAAGTCAAAATTTTTACATTTTATTGATTTTTATTCTTTCCTTTAACTGCATTGTTTTAACTGCTCTTATGTTTTTACCAAAAGTCATAATTTTGTGAACTGGAAAATACACTGTTTGTAGACAGTAACTGTCTAATAGCACTTTTAGACAAGGATTATCAGTTACATACATAGAATGAAAATGCTGTGAATCTGTCAGTAATGTATGTAATTACTACTGGCACATTTTATATATAGTTTTCACAGTGCTCTGTCCCAGTCACTAGAGCAAATACTGGGTGTTAAAATGCAAGATTTGGATGATACATATGCGATGTATATGAAAATGGAGATGTTGTGAGTTAAACTGTAATAACAGGTAGTAACTGCTATTCAAGTGTATTTATGTCATCATTGAAGTGATGAATATTAAGGTGATGTTTACAGTCTTGAAAGCGAGTGCCTAGTTTACTACCTTGTCATTTTCTGTCATGATTTGAGGTTTTACTTGACTCTTTTTCTTTCTTTTTACCTTTTTTTTGTTTGTTTTGGATTTTCTTTTGCTATTATCTTTCTTTCCTTTAGAAGAAAATAGTCTGCTGCGTTTTTGCATTTTTCCTAATAGTATGCCAAATTCCATGGCTGCTTTGATTCTAATAATGTATTTCTTCAAATTATAAGGGCTTTTGCAGAAATGTTCACTGCTGATTTGAACTGCAGCAGAAAGTCTTAGGTGAAGGAGGTTATCATATTCTCTTATCTGAGAATGTGTCTGAAGTTAAAATTTGTCTTCCTGTTTTATATTCTTTTCAAATCTCTCCAGAAGAGCAAAGAAATATTTTCCCACACAAGTCTTTGCTTCCCTCTACTTCTTTTTTTTGTTTATTTGTGAAGCTCTGAACCAATATTGTGTTAGCTTCTTGAAGTATTGCATAGCTACACAAATACTCATACACCATATTTTTACACTGATCATAGTTTTGTCAGATTTTACACAAATACTTATTCTCAGACTTGTAAGAAAGAATACCCAGAGAAAGTAACCAGTGGGTGTATAGTTAGATCAGCAGTACACAATTATGGAGGGAGAGGATCATATATCAGAAAAGTCTGTTTATGCTCGTGATCTCACTTTTCAAAAATCTTCTATTAATTTAAAAGTATGCTTAGGTTTTAATTAGTTAATTTCTGAGCAGTACTGCCTTTAATTTGCCTGTTTATGTGTAACCTGTGTGGGATTCTTCGCTGCTTCATGTGAATGATGCTGGGAATATACCTGCATTTTTCATAATTTAGAGGAAAATATGCTGAGGCAGCTGTATTTTTACTTGACAATCCCGAGTGTTCAAGTTTTTTGTTCTTGTGGAAATCTTTTAAATGCCTTTTCTTTAAACCTGTCCTTTTACATCCTTTGGAATGATAAAGTAGAATATATATGTAATTTGGGAATGCAGGCAAAATAAATGTTAGGTCCATAACTGGACCTCTTCATGTAATGTGTTGTCTTGCTGGGCAGCACCTGTATGGAAAAGACAGAGCAGTGTGTTTCAAAAGTGCAACCTTCACTGCACTTATTAACCAGGTGGGCTTGGTTCCCAGTGCAGAACTTGGAGGCCGGCCCTGGGAGCACTTCAGGCACTGATAGTTGGTAACGAATGCAGATACAGAGAAGTGCATGCTTCCTGATCTCTTCTGTATGTTCAGGATCTGAGCTTGTCTGGGGGCCGTCTCTTACCTGCTCACTCTCCCCTTCAGTTGCAGCAGTACCAGTACTACAGTGCGGGCTTGCTCTCTACCTACGACCCCTACTACGAGCAGCAGCGCCACCTGCTAGGGCCCAAGAAAAAGAAGTTTAAAGAAGAGAAGAAAATAAAAGGTAAAGTCACTGACCTCATGCTTTTAAATGGCTGCTGTGGTTTAACTTCTGTCTTATGTTATTTCCTTTGATTAAACATAAATGTTCAAAACTTGTGGGTTTTGCAGGAAAATACCAAGTTCTGGCAACGAAAAATGTCTTCAGAAAATATTGTGCTTTATTGTCTGGCTTCTAGAAAGCTAGGGTGGAAAAAAGGTGTGTGATTGGAGAGTTCATGGCTTAAGATTTTCTTTGTGGACCTTATTCAGCGGTTTGGAATTCATATACATTGTTTCATATCATGGTCCATTTATTCAAGAGTATTTTGAAAACAAAACAGGTCCTTGAAAAGTTTAAGAGCTTATCCAGTACCTGCTGCAGTTATTCCTCAATATGTAGTTTTAGTGATCAGGAAGTTACAGGGGGTGAGTGTTTTCTGGAAAACAGAGGGAACTCGGAGTTGATGTTTGATGTCAGTTGCAATAGAATTACATCTCTGACATAACAGCTGGAGTTTCTGGGATGCACATTTGCCAGGAAGTACAGTTTCCTTTCTTGTTTGGGCTGGCAGTAGTGGTAAATCTGTAAGGAAACAGAAAAGGCTATGAGCTGTCAGTGTGTAAGATGAGCTGTCTTAGTCTAGATACTTAAGCTTGAGCTGTGTTTTAAAGGGGTTATTTCAGGCTGGCTTCCGTTCTTTTTGCAAGTTCCTTTAACTGTGGTGTTTTTTTTCTCCATTAATCTTGCAGCATCCATAATTTTGTATACTCACAGTGAACATATTTAATATCTGATACCGGTGTCAGTTTCCTTTGAAAGCTGGTATGACATGACGATGTGCCAGTCTCTTTCAATGCAGTCTTCTCTTTGCTGAGAAGTTTGCTTTGAGGCTTGTTGTACCAAATGATAATGTTGTCACCTTTAAAAGTCTTACCTTTATGTATCTCTAAGTAGAATTTTGCTGCAAAGCAAGAAACATGCACCAAGTCCGAGGCATTTTAATTCTCAAGGCATGTTTCCCTGGGTGGAAGTAATTGCATTTCACCCCTCTATTAAACAGAAAAATCTTTTCATTGTAAAGTACTGAGGAAATATCTAATAGTATAAATTAATTGTACCAGAATTGGGAAACATGGATAAGTGTTGCTTTTTTGTTGGTTCCATGTATAAATTGACTAGGAGAATTTACTCAGGAAAGGTGTCTGATTAAACGTGCCCCAAAAATAGAAATGTGTTTTTATGATTGTTGTTGCCATGCAGGCAAGTTGAAAAAAGTGAAGAAAAAGAGGAGACGGGATGAAGAACTCTCTTCAGAGGAGTCACCACGACGCCACCACCACCAGACCAAAGTTTTTGCCAAGTTTTCCCACGATACACCACCACCTGGGTCCAAGAAAAAGCATTTGTCTATCGAGCAACTTAATGCACGTCGGCGCAAAGTGTGGCTTAGCATTGTTAAGAAGGAGTTGCCAAAGGTGAGCTTGGCTAATGGCAGTAGATCAGTGATGATACAAGAAAGTGAGATAGAAAGTTAATTTAGTGTGGGACTTGACACTTAGAAAAACAGAGTAAAGTAATACCTGATTTTATTGGTCGTTAATGACCTAACTGGAATTCTGAAATCCGTAAGAAACAAGTAGTTGAAATATCCCCAGTGGTACCTGAACGGATCATGCAGTGCTTTGGCGTGGCTGTTCAACCCTCTGCAATGAAAAGTGCAGTATGCTCTAGCAGGTACTCACACTGATCTGCAGGATGGCAGTGCAGAGCAAACCACGATCTAGGTTTACAGTAGAGTTCAGAAAAGGAGTGTTTCAGTCACAGCACCTGTGTTTTTCAAACCTTACCTCAGAAGCAGGTTAGGGAAGAGTGTTTGTATCCTTTACAGTGCAAGCGTCAGGCACCTTTGAAACAGAAGGCTGAGTTCACTGTTGTGGTTTTCTGAGATGGTCAGAGTGAACCTTGCAGCCTGCTTTTTGAAGCTCACAGTTAGCAGACTTTGAATTCTATGAAGTTACAAGTCATGACTGTATCATCCTTTATGGACTTAAATGCCAAACAAAGGATATGTGCAGTGAGGGAGACCATATTTTTCCAAAAGATGAATTTTGATCATGTGAAGAACATAGGATCTACAGGAATTCTTAACATCTTTAGATAACCGTGGAAAATACTGTTTGCCTCAGTGATGAAAATTGAATAGGAGACATCTGCTTTGCAACAGTAGTAATTAAAGAAATGACTGTGAAAAAGGAGGTGTTTTGCATGCTTCCTTCAGGATTTGGAATGTATTTATGTATGCCTTCAGTAATTTTGGGATGAAAAGCTGTTTCAGTCAAAATGAAGAATACTTACAGTACCTATTCTCAATTATACGGTAGAGTGCATGACTGAAGTTGGTACATGTACCTGCTGAAGACGAGATAGTGATTTTTTTTTAAAATACTGTGAAGCCATTACCCTTTAACTAATTTACAGGTTATGCTCTTTTACAGGCATACAAACAGAAAGCTTCAGCCCGTAACCTCTTCCTAACCAACAGCAAAAAGGTAGGTGGTGTTTAGTTTCATACTGTTCCTTGTACTGGATGTAATAAGCAAACTGTAACCTCTCTATGTTTCTTCTTTTTCTTACAATGCTGACTATACTAGCAGGGCAGTATAGGAGAAAGCACTGTATACAAGTAATTGTGATTTATTATAAGGCTTTTCATTTTTTAGTTGTGTTGTTTTGTCTTGTTTCATAAGCAATAGATGAAACAAGCAGCATGAGTTCCTTTCATGAGATCTTTCTGGCTTTTGAAAGATTTAATTTGTACATATTAAATTTACGTACTAATCTTTGATACTGTACATTAGTGGCTTTGGTACACTTTGACTTTTGAGTTGCCCATCTATCCACTACTTATAACTTGCTGGTTTTAAGCATTCTGGTTGAAATCAAAGGGGCACTTGGAATATTAACTGTTTTAATTTAGATAAATAGGTAGAGGACCCGAGATGAAAAATAGAGCAGTTTTCAGCATAAGTGATTGCGAAAGCAATCCATCTTCTCATCAGAGTCTTCTCTGAGAATCGGCATTGTTTCTACCTAGAGAACTTTGCTTACAAACACTGGGTAATGGCTTTCTGAGCACTTTTCAAGGGTTATGCTCAAGTGTCTGATTCATTTGTATGACTAATGATGAAAAGGTAATCAAGAATATGACTGAGAATGGTTAGAGACAAGGTGATGTAGGACATATCCTGTTCTGTATATACGTTATCGAGAAAGGGAGAATTTTCTATGTAAGGGATGCAGAAAATGGGACTTGCTTGTATGTTTAGGAAACTTGGCCAGTAGAATTTACATTTTTTAAAGTTCCACTTTTTATTTTGCCTTCATTTTGTTTTATCATTTGAAATCTGTATGTTAGAATTGTTGTGCAGACTTTAGTGGAAGGAAAAACTGCCACAAAAACCCAGCTATTTTGTTGTTATTATAATGGCATCAAATTATTTCTACTTGAACAAAAATATTACGTTTTCTTATGCTTCATAAAACAGTAGCAAAACTGTAGAATGCTCCCTCACTTTTCTGTGTATTAAAGTGAACAGGACTGTGTTCTACCAATACTGCTATTGCAGTATTCTTAACTATATTCTTATTGAAAAGTGAAAAAATTAACCCCAGAAAAGTGTCAATAAAGAGGTGAGTAAGAGCTGTAGGTAAGCCTTGAATTTGGTTCTTCTGAGTCCCTTTCAAGGACCTATCCATCAGATCAGTCTTTTAAGTATTATGCCATGCTGAAACTGTCTTCAGATTTTGTCTTCTCTGCCATCTCAGAAATTTTTTTGGAAGATTGCATTCTCTCATGCCATTTCAGAAGCATTGCTGCTGAGTAAAGTATCACAGTTTTATCTCTTTTGAAGTATCAGACTTGGTTATAATTAAATCTGATACTGTTTAGTGCTGACTTTCTTTACAATCTGCCCATTTTACCACTGTTCCCAAATCTTATTTCCTTCTAGCTGGCTCACCAGTGCATGAGGGAGGTCCGTAGAGCTGCTATCCAAGCCCAGAAAAACTGTAAGGAAACTCTACCACGAGCACGTCGTCTCACCAAGGAGATGCTTCTCTATTGGAAAAAGTATGAAAAGGTGGAAAAAGAGCATCGGAAACGAGCTGAGAAGGAGGCTCTGGAGCAACGCAAGCTGGATGAGGAGATGAGAGAGGTACAGCAAAATCACAGGTTGCTGATACTTAATGTGCTGTGGAGACACAGAAGTGACTGGATAATTTCTAAATCCAAGCCATGAAATTCAATTATATCTTCTGTTTTGGTGCTATTCCACATATTTCTTCTGCTGTCTTATTTTTATTTACGTAATTATTCTAATGTTAGCAAGCGGTGATTAAAAACCCTTCGAATTGCATAAGTTCTTTATAATTGAGTGAAATTGAGGAAGGAATCAGAGAAGCTGTGCATGTCTCACAGACATACAAAGCTCAGTGTTAGTAAGGGCCAGCATTTTGTAATGGTTTGTACATCTTTCTAGATCCAGAAGGGAAGACACTTTTTCATTGACATTGAATTTTTTTGTCATGTTATTTTTTTTTTCCCCTGATGCTGTAAGATGATTCTGTCATTTATGTACGGGACGCAGAATTTTTCTGTGCTTGCTTTTTTGTTGGTCAACTGACAACTTCTTGAACTCTATTACAGAGTAAAAGGGATTGAATTCAAGAGAGTTGCCTTGTTAAAGCTCTCTAGTGAAACTATGGTTGTTATTTTAGAGATGTATACCTTATATGAGGAAAGGCTGAATCTTAAAACTAAATATAAGGCATTATAATGCTTACATTAGACTTGTGTTTGTTGTGTTTCTCTCATTCTTGCAAATTCATTAACAATTCATTAACATTCTCTCATTCTTGCAAATTCATTAACAATTTTTCTGCTTAGATAAATAGACAAATTTTAACTTTTGCATTTTTTGCCAAAGCCTAAGGAGGAACAGAGCTTCTGCAATGACTTGCTGAATGCTGAGTAATGATAATATCTCAACTGTGTTACCTATTGATGTACTCATGTGTACTACCATAATTCCCTCTACTAATAAGTAACAGAATGTGGGAATGAGGTCCCCATGAGAGCATTTCTTAACTGCTGAGTTCCTTTACTATAGACCACTAAAGTTGTGCTATTTTTTGTTGATGTTTTAATTTTTCAGTGTAAACAAAACTTTTTAAACTTTCTTTTATTAGATTGTGGTGGTTTTATCATGATTACTGAATTTTAAAAAAATTCATTTACAACATTTTTATGTTTTTGTATAGATATTTATGGAGTTGGTCAGTGTTCTTATGTGCAACTAATGTAGCACTTCACAAGGTGTGCTTAACATAATCTAGATAGATTGGTTGTTGATACATTGTTAAATGATTTTTTTTTGTTGTTGTTTAATTATATTTTTAACATTGAGCTCCTGTCCTGTCTCTTTTTCCCCTTCTTTTGTTTTTGGTAAATGCTCTTCTCTTAGGCTAAGAGACAGCAGCGAAAACTGAACTTTCTGATCACACAAACTGAATTATATGCTCATTTTATGAGTCGTAAACGAGATATTGGCCATGATGGGATACAGGAGGAAATCCTGCGCAAACTGGAAGACAGCTCTACCCAAAGGCAGATTGATATTGGTGGAGGAGTGGTGGTCAACATCACACAAGAAGATTATGGTAAGTGATTCATCTACAGCCCTTTCCTTGCACTCTTTTGAAATTTACTGTACTGTGTTATTGTGCTAACATAACAATTTCAAGCACAACCTCCTTCTCTGCAAGAAGGACTGCTGCAGTTATTGGAATTTATCTTTGTGTTTGGGTGGTTACTGATGCAGAGCTCTAATATGGGTATGGTATTTTCAGATAGCAACTATTACAAGGCCCAAGCTCTGAAGAATGCTGAGGATGCTTACCAGATTCATCAAGCCCGGGTATGTATTTTTTTGATCCATGAAGTAGAAGAGCAAGCAAAGTAATTAGCAGAGGCCACAGTACCAGGATCTTTCATAACAGCCAAGTCAAATAGGTTAATCCAGGGACCAGATTTGAATTTAATTCCGTTGACACATTTTGTGTTAAACAAATAGAAAACCAGAGTATAAGGATTTGGACTGTAGGAACAGGCTCATTTTCTCTTAATTTCTGGTGAGTACCGTGTCTTAATGTGAATTGTAAAGCCTTTTACACTAGAGTTTCTTGATAAGTTAATATATTCACCATCTTATTCATTACCTTCCTTTTCCTGTTCAGACCAGATCATTTGATGAAGATGCAAAGGAGAGCCGGGCAGCTGCTTTACGGGCTGCTAACAAGTCCGGGACTGGGTTTGGAGAGAGCTACAGTTTAGCAAACCCATCTATCCGAGCAGGAGAAGATATTCCACAGCCTACCATTTTCAATGGAAAACTAAAAGGTTACCAACTGAAAGGCATGAATTGGCTGGCCAACCTATATGAGCAGGTATATTAGTACATCTTGCAAATTTTTATAACTTCTGGGATTATTTAAGTCATTAGAATAAAGTTGGCCAAAATAATCTACTGTTTTTAAAAATAGACTGTGTATAGTTGATCTTTAACATATTTGGAAGAAAGAAAAGTACTAGGTAGGCCACATACCAGTGTTCTTTATTATTTAGAACATAACAGCTTTGAAGAGGGCTTTGAGTTCAGTATTCTTTGTGTGGTTTATACAACTGTTTATCACTTACATCATACATGGAGGAGACTTTTCCTGCTTGGAGCTGCATACTGTTTCAGGCTTGGGTCAGCAGATAAATTGCAGGCAGTCTTGTCCTTGTGAGTGTGCCCAGGTCACAGTGGGATCATGAAGTGCAGAGAGGCTTACGGGAAAAATTCGATTGAGAGATGAATGAAATACAGTTGAGATCTCAGGAGCAGATGCAAGAGATTATGAAGTTTCAGAGTTGTTACAGTGCGGCTGTTCCCTCTCAATTCAGTAACAACTGTTCTGCCAGTTCTTTGTAGATTAAAAAGTAGTAAAGCGAAGGTGTTAATTAATGGATCTTTTCCAGGGCATCAATGGAATCTTGGCAGATGAAATGGGTCTGGGTAAAACAGTACAAAGTATTGCTCTCCTTGCACATCTGGCTGAGGTAGGTGGATTATATCTTGTTCCTGGGTAGTATGCTTGATAGAAGATGCATAATTTTCTCATGTTGGAAATGAATTTTGGTTTATGAACCTTAAATGTCTTAAAGGGTATGTTATACATTATTGTTATGTGGAGCCATTGAAATAGTTATAAATATGTATGTATGTCAGTTTTTATTTATATAGAGTTTTCATTTATTCACAGAGTAAAATCTTCTCACTTGCACTGAGTATAAAAGCCTCAGGAGAGAACAAGCTGCACACGTGATGGTTCACTGAGTTTTACAGATCAAAGTGCTCGGTTCTGAGCTTCATGGCAATTAGCATTAATTTCCATATTCCAGTGGGGTTTTTTAGGAAGCATAGTGATTCTTCTGTGCCGGGGCAGACAAACAAAACAGAATTAGCAACAGAAGCTTACTTCTTAATGCAGAAATAGATACATTTATTTTAAAAAATAATGGTCTTGACTGCAATCCAGTCACTTGCCCTAAATATGAGATATGAATGAAGTGATACTAGAAGCAAAATTAGCTGCACTAGTGACCAAGTGACAATTGTGTGCATTTTTTTATGTTCCTGGTACTGTTGGCCAAAATACTGTAAAGGTGTGCAGAGCTGAAGATTCTTGAGCTCATGGGAGGAATAACAAGATAAGCTTGTCTTCCCGTGACACTGCACCTTGAGGTTTTTGGAAGGTTACACAGGGCTTTATTCTTCTGCCTCTCCCTTATGAGGGCCAGCTTGTAACTGCTCATATATTAATGGATCAACTCAGTTTTTCACCAGAGAGCACTGTAATTTGTGATGTGGCAGAGCAAAGTTTTTCAACGTGATCTCAAGTTCTTTTCAAAATGACAGGGGCTGTTAGTAACGTGCAGGTGGCAACTCTCAGAAACAAAGGAGTTTGTTCTGGGAAGAACTTTGCTGTTATGAAATAAGTTTTGGTTAAACATTAGATCTGCTCTGTTTGATTTTGTATCACCCTGTTGTGCTGGTAGTTTTGCTATTTTGCATACAGTTTCCTCTCATGTAGCCACTGTCATTTAGTAGATTTAAAGCCATACCAAACCATCTCTTTATCACCTCCCTTCAATTTTTTTTTTAATTTAGTTTTTTATGTGTGTTTTCCAGAGAGAGAACATCTGGGGACCTTTTTTAATAATTTCACCTGCCTCTACTCTGAACAACTGGCACCAGGAGTTTGCCAGATTTGTACCTAAATTTAAGGTAATAAGCATGTCCAAGAAAGTTCTTTCTGTTTCCTCAAGAGCAAACCATTTTGTTCTCCTGAGTTCTGTGTCACATCTGAGTGATTACTGAATATGAAACTCTGTAATGAGCCTGTTTCTGGTATTTTTTTTCTATCATCCTGTTTTTTTTCTGAAGTGTTTAGTTATTTAGGGCTTAAAAATATTCTGACTTTATTCACATAGTTTTCATTTTGCATCGACTTAAAGACACCTCAGTAAGGAACTGTAGTAGGTCAGCAAATGGATGCATAATTTTAATGTGTGGGCCTGGCAGCAGAACCAAGAATTATATACCAAGTTTTATGTATGTCTTTGGGGTTAGAGTTGTGTTTTCAGTCATTCATATGAATTTGAGTCAGATAAAGATTGTATGTGAACAAACACTGAACAGATAAGAGGGAAACAAAATGCAGTTATAACAGAAGAACTATGGACATGTAGTTAATAATCAAGAAAAAGCAGAGAAGTGAAGTGCAAATAGATAATAACAAAAAGATTGAAAGAAAACAAATTGAGTTTTTCAGGAATATTGTGAATGTGAAAACATAGTAAACAGTAAATTAGAAAGCAAGGAACTATCAGTTACTGAAAAACAAGCTGCTTACCTGTCCCCCAGTGGAAAACATTGGAGTGTTGCAAAGGAAAATTTGAAATGAGATGTGTACTACTAAAACAGTGTTGTAACTTCGGAATTCAGGATGGACAGTGTCAGAAGCTTGCAGTTACATCTGCAAAGAGGAACAGATCATAATTTGAGTATTTGGGTTGTTAACATAATAACCTTTGATATAAAGAAGTATTGGTTGGGTTTTTTTGAAACATCAGATTTTCCTTTTTACAGAAAACAGTAGAAGACACCTAGTTGTGAGTAAGCAGTGTACCAGTAACATCAGGCTAATGGTTGGAATGTCTTGGCTACTTAAAAAAGCATGAGGAAAAAAACTTTGAATGTATTACTATAAGTGATACTTGCCTTTTGATCTGGGGCAGAGCCAAATTAAAGGACTTAGCTTTTACCAAATAGCTTGCTTTGGAGATCCTGATGAGACTATACATTGGTTGTGGTGTTGTTCAGTTTGAGGTATCTGTATGAGGAGAAGTTGTGCTAGAGCATGGCTCAGTACTGGATTATTCAGTGACTTGTATTTTACGATAAATTGGCATTACCGAGCCTTTAAAGCAACTAATGAAGAAATTCAAACACTTGTGTTATTGAGGAGGTATTCAAAAGGATAAAAAAGCCAACACAACCTAAAAATAATCCATTCATGTCTTTTCATAGCCCAAAATAATAGGGGCTCTTGATTAAAAAACTTGAGAGCTATTGGCCATTCTGTCTGCTTTGTCTCACTTCCTTTGATCTATTCATTGTATAGAATAGGCAAGCAACTGTTTATGCTTTCTCCTTCTCAGGAATGAAATATAGCAAATGTTTGAAAAATGCAGTCAGGATGCTTGTGAAAAGATAGTTTTCTCTTTTTTGACTTAAACACCAAACTGTTTATATCATTGTATAGCTGTTCTTTGACATGCTGATCTTATTGCATGCTGATGTTTACCTCATCCATGGAACAAAATGTATTTTAAAAATAAGTTTTCTAAACTTACTGTCACATGTTTACAACTTCAATCAATCTTTTTTTCTACCAGTTTTATTTCTTCCTCTAATCATACAGAAGTGTGCAGTCAGTTCTGCTTGTAGTAAATCACAGTGAATTTATGTCCATGGCAGAATATGTAAACTAAAAGACAAATCGCTTTTTGATCAGTCTGGTTGTTTTACAAACAGAACAGTAGGAAGAATATTCAATTAAAGGCTTTTGGAACCTGTTAGTTGAAGTTGTAAGACTTGTCACCACCTCAGAAAGCAGCATTCTTCCTCCTGCCAAACCTCCCAGTCTTAGCTGACTGTAAGTCTTTCCACCAGGCAGGAGGTGGCAGTACGGTGTTGTTAACCAGTGGCAGGAGTCAGTGCTGTGCAAAGGTCTGAGTAATAGGACCCATGCAATTTTGAACTGTAGATAGTTTAACAGGTTTTTCTGGCAGTAGTGCTTGCTTTTAAAATTCTGATATTAAATATATCCAGGCCAGACATTTTAAATTCATGGCAGGTTTTTGGGGTCAGTTCTGAAATAGAAAACCAGCAGGACCATGGAGGTTGCTAAACAGGCGACAAGCCTTCTACTCCTCTAGCTTTAACTCTAGCAGTTGAGTGCAGACCTCGTTCTGCCATAAGCAAAGTATCATTTTTAATTTTTAGAAAAACCTGACTAGAAGGTTTGTGCTAAATGCTAATGGGCATTTTTAGATTCTCAGCATAACTTGATCAGGCCAAGTTGCTTGATGCCTTTTCCTGGAATGCCCTTTTTAAAAGTATTTTTAAATGCTTTCTGATTTTTCTCGATGGTAAAAAGATGATTTCACTTTTTGTTGTTTTGGAGAAAGAAGTATGTAATTTTGTAGACTACAAACTATAAAATTCCAGAGCTGGTGTCATTATTTGAAAATAATGTCTTTCTATTTTTTTTACTGTTTCAGGTGCTACCTTATTGGGGAAATCCCCATGATAGAAAGGTGATCAGAAAGTTCTGGAGTCAGGTAATACCAGCATGAACATGTACTTTGACTGTCTTTCTCTGTGTAGAGTAAACCAGAAACTGTTGATACGCATCACCAAACTAAACTAATGTGTAGATGCGGAGTTTCTTAATTCCTGTAGTAGCATTTTCATTAAGATAATGAGGTGGAAGACTTCTCTTGCCCTGAAAAGCAATACTGTGCAGGGCAATTCAATGTGCTGTGGGGTTCAGATGAAGAACTAGAGCTCTGTAAATAAAGCAGGAAGTTTCAGTGTCAAGGACTGTTTATTCTGTTTGAGTAACCTAGCTCGGGGTGCCCCAATGCAGAATCCCTGCAGTTCTGTCAAGATTGTTCCTTATTTAACAATAGCATTTTGTAGGGTTCAGTACCCAGGTCTTGTCTTGCATGTTAAGAAGTGTCTGAAATTGTTCAAAGGCTGAAGTCCAGGTCCACTAGTTGAGTAACTGTAATGTAATTAATTTTACAAGTCAGCTGTGGAAAATGCAATAGTAATGAGAAGATTGTAAAACAGAAGTCTGAAATTATACCTCTTGACAATGTACTTACATTATGTGGACGTTGTTTCTCCTTTTGTGGTTGTAGAAGACATTGTATACTCAGGATGCTCCTTTCCACGTGGTAATTACCAGTTACCAACTGGTAGTGCAGGATGTGAAGTATTTCCAGCGAGTGAAGTGGCAGTATATGGTGTTGGATGAAGCACAAGCACTCAAGAGTAGCTCCAGGTAATAGACTAACTGGAAACAAAATCTTTTTGGTGGATCAGCCTCTCTGAAGAGTATCGAGAAAGCATCAAGAGAACATAAATTGATAGAAGTTAAAATTGACACACATAAGATCCCTTAAGTATCTAACCTAGTTAAATATCTATATAACTCTCTGACACTGGATAGATCCATTAGGTTTTTTGCATTTAGATTTTCCAAATATGTAAAATGTAATTAAAAGGTAGCTCTGGAGCAGAAATTTGTATGGAGCACAGGACAGTTAAACAAAACAGTGTGAAATGCTGTTCACTTTCCCTTCTAACTACTCACAGAATTCTGCCTAGTGAATGGTCTGTAGTCTTTAGCTTATATTGCTTATATTGGCTCCATTAAATGCATTATTTTGATCCTTATTCAATGGCACTTCCAGACATGAATGAAGGTCAGAACCCTGCAAGTACTGTTGGCTGCAGTAAAGCCCAAGCTGTGTTATGAGACTCTATGCCAGAAAATTTTCTGTTTGTTTTCAAGTAATGGATTTGTCCGTCTTTATTTCTGTAATTGCTTTCCCATAACCTTTGTCCAAGTTGCCACTGCACACAGTAAGTTGAGGACTGCTTTAGATGCAGTCTCATTCTGACCAAAGTTTGTCTCTTCAGCATTCTTGGGGAACCACCCCTCGAAGAGGATTTTAATGTATAGCTCAGCACTCCTGCCACAGTAGCCTATGTGCTTCCTCTTGTACAGTGTGAAAAATACACGACATTCTGATTCAAAGTACCTGTCTCTTTTGGAAAGTTATTTATTCTGATCATGAGACTTTATTAGTAAGCATTTGTTTTAAAAATGAGTAAAAAAGATAGTTAGAAAAATAAAATAAATTACACTATTTTAATTTTTTTTTTAGTTGGAAAAAGGCTATTTCTTCCTGTAGTTGTCTTTTGAAAGACTGGGGAGCAGCTGTAGTAATTTTTCTAGTGACTTCCAAAGATCATTTGGGAAACTCACTGGAAACAATTTGCCTTAAAATACCTTATGTTTCATGTCATTCTACAGTTTTCTCTAGAAATTATTTTTCTTGCTTTTATTCATCAGTGTTCGTTGGAAGATCCTACTACAGTTCCAGTGTCGAAACAGGTTGTTGTTGACTGGGACCCCAATCCAGAACACAATGGCTGAGGTATTTGGGAGCTCATAAGAGTGGCTTTTTCTTTACAACAATAATATATACTAAATATATGTAAATATGGAAAAAGAGAAATGTGCTATATTTGTGTGGTTGTGGGATCATACTTGTAGCAAACCACTGTCAAACAAAGATGGGATCAGCCCTGGGAGGGAAAACTAAGGAAACTTGCCACGCATTTAAATAAAACCAAAGATATTTGAGGTAATACTTAGATTGCAGGATGAAATCTAGTGCTAGTGGCTTTTCCTTTTGTTGGCTGAGGTAATTAGACTGTGTTTGTCACTGCTTTCTAATGGGGTTTGGTTAAGTTGATACCTGTGGCATTGTGGGGGGAGGCAGGAAGAGAATGCAGCTGGGGTTTTGTTTAATTTTGCCATGTCTCATGATCTAGTGAAGTGATTTTTCTTATAAAGAGCTGCAAGATTTTGGGATCCCCAATTACCTTGCCCACAGTAGGATGACTTTTGCTAATCTGGTGTTTTCTCCTCTCCTTTTAGCTGTGGGCCCTGCTGCATTTTATCATGCCAACACTGTTTGATTCCCATGAAGAGTTCAATGAATGGTTTTCTAAGGACATAGAGAGCCATGCAGAGAACAAATCTGCTATTGATGAGAGTGAGTGCAGTGTGTAACTGCTATAATTTTTGTGTTAAGAATCTCTTGCCTTTTCAAACTAATAATGGCTAAATTTTCTATGAGATGTAGCATCTAAAACAGAGGATGCATAATAAGATTGGAACATTACTGGATTGCTGTTGATAGTTTATATTGAAGTTTCTGTTTCTGACTGTAATATAGCATGTGTAATGAATAGAAAAACAGCGTAGCACAGCACTCATTTAAAAAAGAAAACTCAACAGAGAAATAACTCTGTGTTGTAAGAACTCACATGGGGGGAGATGGCTGAGCAGTTAGGGACTTAATTTGTCATAATACACCATATAATTTTCTTTTGGATGAAGTAATTGTTTTTTCTTTCCCCTTCCCTTTATTTCAGACCAGCTATCCCGCTTGCACATGATCCTGAAGCCTTTCATGTTGAGAAGAATCAAGAAGGATGTGGAAAATGAACTGTCAGATAAGGTGAGAAAACGTATTTGTCTGGAATGGGTATTACAGCTCTATTGTCATAGCTCTGTTCTCTGATTTGGTTTTTGCAAACTTGTTTGTCAGTCTGCGTACCTGAAATTTGACTGTAGACTTCTCTTCAACCTTCACCTTCTTGCACCACATCCCAGCAATGTCATTAGATGTGAATATAACTGAAGAACTTCTAATTAACAAATATTTTTCTTGGGAAAGCATTTTGTTACCAGTTAAAAATTAAATATCTTCAGTCCTGGTCAAGTTGACAGAAGTATCTCTAATGGCAGTGAAGGAGATTGATACATCAATTACTAGGTGATAAACATTTCCAGTTGCCTTTGTAAATGATTTGGCATGGATTTAGGATTTTTTTTTTTTGCTTGCCTGTACAGAGAAATACATAGTGGCAGCATCATGCACTTTTCTCTTGCCAGTCTCCTAATTTCACATTGATGTTAGCAATACTAGATGATCTTGTGGTCAACCGTCCCCAGGTTGAGAGACATTGGCTGAGAGACATCTGGTTTGTTCTGATGTGCTTATTAATTTCAGTGGACTTCCCACAGACGCTGTTGTTGTGCAGTGCACCCGTCTCTGCTGACACTCTTTAGCATGGCTCTAAGTGGGGAGCTGTAGAATGGTGGAATTGAAGTCAGATTTTAAACTGATCAGCTGCAGGTGTGATGTCAGCTTCTTAAGAATCTGTCTGTTTACTCAGTTGTGTTCATGTACTTTTAAAGGTCCGTCTCCTACATCATTACACAAGCCTTCCAAAACACACCTATCAGTTAAGTCCTTTCCATGTTAGATCCTGAAATGCACATCTGAATGCAACTGCCTATAAATGTATTTTTTGAGAAAGTTATGTTTTCCTCAATGTGTGTTTCAGCTTCACGTACACTAATGTTTTCATCCTTCATTTTAGAGAAAGAAATGGCTAAATCTTCATTATCACTTTGCAGATTGAAATTCTTATGTACTGCCAGCAGACAAGTCGACAGAAGCTCTTGTACCAAGCTCTGAAAAACAAAATCTCTATTGATGACCTCTTGCAGTCATCGATGGGCACTACTCAGCAAGCACAGACCACCACTAGTAGTCTCATGAATCTAGTCATGCAGTTTAGGAAGGTAAGGCTATTTTAAATAATAATTTTTTTGAAAAGTATGATTGTTGATTAGCATTAAACTAAGGTGTGTCTTCTAGAAAACACCATATTGAAAAAAATCTGGCGTAGGAAGCAATTCAGCTGTGTTTCAGATGCAGTGTAGCACTGATGTTGGGTGAAGAAGAGCTTCAGCCCTGTGATGCATGCATCTGCTAACTGGTTTGGTTACAAAGATTGGTTTGGTTGAATGAAGCCATTCACTTGGCAAAAAGAGACAATAGCTGTTATATGAATAGCAAAAGATATGATGCCATGTTCAGATTTGAGCAGATACACTAAAATAGCCATTCAATATTAAGCAATACTAAAGTTTCACTGATCATTGGTCATGGTCGATTTGCGATGTAGATGCTACATCGGACTAAGTTAATTGCTCCCAGCTTTTGACATGCTCTCTGTCTTACAGGTGTGCAATCACCCAGAGCTGTTTGAGCGACAAGAAACTTGGTCTCCATTTCACATCTCCCTAAAGCCATACCAGATTTCCAAGTTCATCTACCGTCATGGACAGATCAGGGTCTTTAACCACTCACGGGACAGGCAAGTCTATTCCACTTCCTATCCAGTTTAGCATATTTAGTATTATTACTTACACTTAATTTTATAAATGCTAATTATAGCTCCCTTACCTGGTGTACTTAAATGATGTTGGCTGAGCAGTCCATTTCCTTTTAGTCATTCAGCTGTTAAACATCTGATATAGGTGCTCTTTCTTGGTGGAATCCTAATCTCAGAATATCCCTTTGATTGATTAAGAAAGACAGGAAAAGGAATTTAGAGTTGTTGCTGATGATGTGTAGTAGAAGTAAGCTTTTAAAGATCCTTGAGACAACAAAAAAGCCACAGTGAGTTTTCTCCTGCAAGGAAGCTGTCAGTATCTGTCTGTTGCAACGTGGTATAAGGTGAGCATCTGCTAGTGCCTTGACAGCTTTTAGTGCTAACCTTGGATGAGGAGAATCTACCCAAGTGCAGTTGGCTATTTTCTCCAACCATGGCAGTTCTTGATTAATTTTGTTTGCATTCAGTTATGAGAAGTGCTGAGGGAAGAGACGAGAGAGACATGTATGAAGACAAGATCAGCTTTTCCAGAGCGTATAATGCAGTTCCAACACAACAATGGTGTGTCTCAGTGAGAAATTAACAGCAGTGCATGTGGACTGATGGCACTTTCCTTCTACTGCTGTGCAATTCCAGATATTCAGAGTGCTAAAATACTTACATTGAAGAAGTGAATGGCTACTCTGTATCTTCTGATTGTGTGATTGAGCATGTTATGTGTTAAGACCTTCTTATTGATGTTGTTTTGCTTTATTCCTTTAATTTTCAGGTGGTTACGGGTTTTACTTTCGCCATTTGCACCAGACCACATCCAGCAGTCTCTCTTCCACAGGAAGGGTAGGTTTTCAGTCCTGGGAAGCAAGTTGGATTTTAATGTATCTTCTTCTCCAGGGGGAAGGACTGAGAGGCCAGATTAATTAGTTCTCTGAGATAATCTGATCAAAACTTAGTAGAATTTTGTCAGTGTTTGTATATACCTTTCATTTTCTCAGAGAGGAAAGGATGGAAAGCAGCTGGAAGAATGTGTGGATAACTTGTCATTTAGTTACTGCTAATCCTAGTGCAGTATCTTAATTCAGTCTGTCTTGTTTTAACTTGCTTCAAGAGATTAGTGCTGCCTTTTTAGTCTAATGACTTTGTCACAGATTCAATTCTAAGAAATCTTGAATTCATTTCAGTACATTCTGTGTTGTATCTTAAACTGCCAACTTGCTTTCAACTAGAAACTAGATGAGATGCAAGTGACCCAGAATCTGTCAATGAGAAAAAACCCCAAAAAAGCTGCTGATATTGACAGATACAATTTATTATAGATGATTGAATATTTTTCCTACAAGAGCTAATTAGATCACTCAGCTACTGAGGTGTGAAAATCTGCAGAAGTATAAAGCAAGAGAGATACTGGCTGCGTTACTGTGCTGAAATCTGTTAGCATGGACCTCTTCAGCTGGTGTTTGTGCTGTGCAGTGCACATGGGTGGGCCTGCAAGGCTTTTCCCTACCAATACCTGCAGCTCCTTCTAACCCATTTGACTTCCTGGGTGAGGGAGAGCGTGTGAGACAGGCATCCTGAGGTATCTGTGTTCTGGTCCAGCTGTCTGGAAGATACTTGTTCAAATTTGCAAATATGCACACTGCCTACTGATTCTTAATAAGTGAAACAAATGTCTGCTGCACTTGGGCCTAGAATGTATTTTTCTTTCTAGGTAAGAGCCCTTCTCTTGCTCAGACTGGAAGATGAACTGGAATGTGGAGTCTGGCAACAGAGATTCAAATTGAATTTTCAGTATTTCTAAAAGATCTAGGTTAAATTAGGATCTCCTGTTTACTCATTTAGATTTGTCATGTGTCATAGAATGTGTGTCCTGAATTGATGAAGAAAATTTAGTTTTCAGCTAGGAGTGTCTGTGAAATGTGTTGGCCTAACTTCAGTATTTCTGTGACCTAGGCATCAATGAAGAAAGCTGTTTTTCTTTCCTCCGGTTTATTGATGTCTCTCCAGCAGAAATGGCCAACCTTATGAATCAGGGACATTTAGCCAGGTAAGGACAACTTTTTCTTTTTTTTTTTTTCCCCCTCTTTTAGTAATTACAGGAAAAGTACAGATGATGTCAATCATTCCTCTCTAAACCTGCATTTTCTATGCCTCCTAATATTATCACTTGTCTATCATTATCTAATACTAGAACAGCTTCTAGAGTGTTCCTCCACGTATAGGGCACCATTATGCAATGCAGTTTTATGCCCTGTCACAAGAAACCCTGTGTTACAAAGAGTTGACATTGTAAATATACAGGATGGTAAAGGGCAAAAGGAGAGTTTACTTAGGGTCATGCAGCAGGTTGCTGGTGTTATCAAGTGCAAAATCCAGACTTTGGAAGGCCAGTTCAGTGCAGTTCTTACCAGTTGCACTTGAGTGTATGTTTTAAACACACGTGGAATAAGCTTGTGCTGTGGTAGTTGTTCTTCAGCCCTGAGCCATACTTTCCTCTTCTTGTCATTAATATGAAATGTAATTCTGAGGCATAGGCTTTGAACTGTGGATTTATAGCATCAACTGTATTATCTTGAAAGGAGAGGTGATCTTTTAACTTATAGTGTAGCCTGAAAGGACTCTGAGTCAAGTTAATAGGGACTGTAAAAAATTTTAGACTAAAAGTCTTTATTATTAAATAGAGATGTTCTACTTTAAGAACATCTCTATTTAATAGAGAAGGCTTTTTAAGTGTAATATTATTTTTTTGTTCTGGTTATTTTGAATTACTGTTTCTTGATTGCACTTCAGTAACATAATTTAGATTTCTTTTGATGTGTCTCAGTGGTATTTATGATAAATTCTGCATTCATTATACATGTTGTTATGAATAATTTATATGTAATTTACAGAGAAGTAGGTGCAATTTTAAATAGTAGTGGTTAACTGAGGCTTCATCATTTTACATTAAGTGCTTCAAAGTATGTCCTGATTTAATCAATTAGATTCAGTTAAGCCATCTTAGAAAAAATTGAAATAAGAAAAATTTGAAGATGTCTAGCAGAAATTGTTTTCTTTAAGGCAGGATGCTGTAAGCCTGATATTTTGGAAAAAAAACCCCATTTCTGTCAAATAGAGTTATGCTGTGAATATATTCAAGCCTTTCTTTCACAAAGCAGTGAATAAATGCTTCTCCTGTGGTTTTTTTCAGATGGTTAGCTCTTTTCCTGTCTCTGAAAGCATCCTACAGGCTCCATCACATGCGCTCCTGGATGGAGACTGAAGAGGACAAAGAGCAGGGGTCATGTTTTCTGAGGAACAGGGATTTCTTGCTTGATGTAAATTTCCCACTGTCTTTCCCTAACTTGCACAGCTGCACTTTGCTGCAGGTAAGCAAAATTTCTGTGATCTGGAGACAGTAGCAAATCCTCATGAGTGAGAAATGGTGAAAACCATTCTGTCCTTATAAAGCAGGGAAAACAAACTTGATAATGGGATGATGATACTGTCTGTTTTTTAGATACAGTTAAGAGACTTCAGAGTGCTGAACAGAAAAATAGTTTAACCCCTATCTCCTTCACATGTGGCATTACATTTCAAACTTGCTTTAATGAATAAATCAGTTGACTTAGAAGACTTCAAAATATTACTGGAGCACCAAAAGTAGATACAGGAGCAACAGAACTAGACTCATGATTTGTCAGGGATAGACTCTATATGTAAGCTTAGGAGTTTCGTAATGTTTTTTACGTGCAAAATGGTCATTTTCTGGCTGAAACTGTCTTCTCTTGTCCAATTCAATATATTGTTGCAGCAGCTGGGGAAATCAGAGACCAGCCTGACAGTGTTTTATAGTTGGTGAACAAGTATTTTCAGTGCTGTATTTCTACTCTGAAATTTGCTTCTGCTCCTGTCTGGTAGATTCAGATGTATTCAAATTATTGTGTAATGCAAGATCATTTTTGTTAATCTTTGGCCTAGGATATGTGTGAAGATTTTGCCTTTTTATGACTAAATTGCAGTTGATTTCCTGAGTTAGATTAAGGCTCCATTGATTCAGTTCACTGGGAAATAAGTTCACAGAAGTGCTAGCATGGAGTCAGGAAAACATCTAGGGCAGTTAGCAGATATGCAGTAAAAAAAAATCTTCTGAAACAGTGAGATTGTGCCAAATTTCTCAAGGGAATATTGCTTCTGCTCATGAGTCTGGAAGGGGAAAGGAGATAGCCAGAATTCAATTGAATATTGTGTAGAGGAAGTTGAAATTGAAGACGCATAAGCAGTAGGAAACCAACCTTGGACTTGGTGTCATGTTTTGCAGCGTTAACAGCAAAGCCAACAAAATGAGTCCTCCTAGTTATCAAACAAAGAGCCAGCCAAGTGAATGTGTGCCTGTTAACTCTGGCTGTGCTGGTATTTCAGTAGTCCTTGTTTCCATGTCCAGCATGGTAAAATCTCTATGCCATATGAATTTGCTTTCAGTTAGTTTTTTAAAGATTACAGTCAGCTCTTTCTATAGTGCCTGCAGTGCTTATCTCTGAGGCTGTAGTGTAGCTCTGTCCTCTTGTTCATACGGTTAAGGAGAATTTGTGTGTTGTTGTAAGTGTGGCAGTAAAGAAGATGGTATCAGAAGTTGTGTGCACTTAGAGAAGGTAGCATTCATTTTTACCTATGTAGAAAGATGATCTGAGTCCTTACATAGCCCTTGGTTTGGTGTGTATGAATATCAAAATGAAAATCATTAGATTTTCTGAAGGACAGAAGATGGATTAAGGTTATAGATTTTAAATGTAAGATATAGAATATGCATGTGTAGGTTTTAATATTAACGATTAAATTAATAGAATAGGCTACAGACCCACCTATACCACAGTCTAGCAAGATTTAAACATTAATTTGGTTTCTCCAGATAATTTCTATTCTTTGAGGATGTCAGTACTTGTGTCCTGTGGGTTCCCACGGCTGTTGACTGTGTGTAACTAATGACTGTTGCAACTAACAAGTTCAATACAGAAAAAAGCCAGCTAAGGAGCAGAGTTCATCAGTGTGTGCAATACAGTACATTTGTGATAACCCCAGTGAATCTAAAGGAAGAATAGCCCTGCAGTTACGACAGATACTTTAAAGCTGTTTTCTAGCCTTCCTATTAGACAGATTACTACCTGAAGTCACTTTAAAATAAGTTATATTTACAGAATTTTGTTTGCAGAACTTACGTTTAGAACACCTTAAAAAAAAGGATGGTTGGGGAGTGCAAAACCTAAAGCAGAGTTGAAAATCAAGCTGCCCTTTACATGCCTGTCATTTACCACACTGCATGTTATTGTGAGTGAACTGACTTTTTCCTTAGCCCAAAAGGGAGAAGCTTTCAATGTAACATTCCCCAAGGCTTCCTTTTGGGCTTCATAAGATAGCAACATGTAAGGAATGACAAGGGTGAGAAAAGAGGAAAAAGGAAATTGTAAAATTCTGGAAAGGCTTTTCTTAACTGCTCAGATCAGCATTTCTGATGTAAGAGACAAAGTATGAAAATAAGTCAGTAGAAAGAGAGACACATTTATTTCTAAATGGATACTTCTGAAATTGAAGTAGCATCTGTCTAAAGATATGTTTAATCATGTAAATACAGAAATTGCTTGCAAAGTGTGAGGTCTCTTCATTGCCCCTGCTCATCACCTCCACATGATATGTATTCATTTGTATGCATTGAATTAAGTGAGTATAAAATCTGCTCTGTTTACATGAACCCTTCCCTCCTTCCCTTTTGTGATTTTATTTCTATTTAAAAATTTTAGGTGTGTTAATGGGCTTAAGATGTTGGTAGCAATCACCCATATTTATGTGCAGCTCTATTTACAGTATAGGAGACCCTCTTTCAAGACTTATTTTGGAGTGCATAGTTGTACATTCATGGCTTTTAACAATCTTCCTCTTTGGTTTTTGGCTTTGTTGTACTAAAGTGTGTGAGCCATTTCAGAGCTGTGGCTGTGTTCAGTTCTGTAACATTACCCAGTCTTTTCCATGTATCTGGTTGATGGGAAGCTGATGGGTTTCCACTGTCCCTGTTATATCTGGTGACTACTCCATTCATGAATACTTAACAGCTGCATATGTTAGAATTCAGAGGGATGTTTCTTATGTGACCTGCTCATAGTTTGTACAGAGGAATCTAGCTCTCAAAGCAGATTAATGCCCAGGTACAAATATTTTTCTCTTATTTTGGGTACCTTCTTGAAGCTTTACTTGTTTCCTCCTAGGTACTTCAACTGTCCTAAAGTCATCTTAAATTGGTCTTTGATATTGTTTTCCAAATGATAATTAAGTAACAAACTTGCATAGGCTTGGAATGACAGTTTGTTAACTTCCTCTCTATCCATTTCTTGTATTCTGACTTTCAAGGAAATAATTACCAAACCCCTCTGTTGACCTGGGCCACAATCAATATGGCAGTGCTTGCTGTCATAAGACTTACTGGAAAGCTCTTCTGACTGCCTGCAATGATGATTCTTCATAAAATCAGCTGTACTCCCAGTGTGGGGTCCAGGGGTGGGGAAGAGAGAGACTTTCAGCTAAAGCAGTTGTTCACCCTTCCCCCTCTGACTCCTGCTGTCCTTTCTTTACTCTCAGCTGTGGAACTCTGCGTCTGCTGATGCAGGCATACCCCAACACATCTTTGTATGAGCCAGCTAGAGAAAATCTTGTATTTTCATGGCTGTTGAATTTTTTGTTTGATCAGATGTGTAGCCAAAGAGGCTTTTGGAGAGGAGACAAAACTAGAACAGGAAGTGGCACAAATATATCATGGGAAAGGGCTTGCCCTTTTTAGCAGCCATGTTGGTGCTCTGTTGCCACTGTTTCTGTTCTCAGATGAGTAAGCCAGCATTCGTATCCATTGTCCACAGGCAAGTATTCCCAGCCCTATGAATCCCTCACTATTGTTTCAGCACATGGCTAGTTTTACCAGGTGGGGAAGTATGTCATAAAACTCACTTGGAGTGGAGGGGCAGGGGTTTGTTTTCATCTTGATCAGCATCTTAATGAATACAGACAGCTAGGCCAACAAGAAGGGGCTCTGTGAGGACCAGAGAAAACATGTGAAGCAGTTGTTGCTTAAGCCAGCATTACTGATTAAGAATTGTCAGCTGAGTAAGAGCCTGTTTTTGGGATCACTTCACATTATCCAGTGTGGGCCAAGCTTTGACCTGTATTTTTTAGCTCTGCTGAGTGTCATTGAAAGACTCTTGTCAGCTTTCAACTCTCAGCTTTCATATATAGAGGAGGAAATGTTTGGTCAGAGTATGAATTTTATTTTTGCTATCTCCAGCCCATGAATCTTGCTGGCAGCAGCCAAAGGATGTGTGTAGAGGCTAGGGTTGAGTGCAAGTAGTGCTGGCACGTATGTACAGTCAGACTGTTCTCCTCTCTTGTCAGCAGGTTCCAGATTATATGTGCTTGCCATCTGCATCTTGCCCAGTGAATGGAAATGAAAGGGCCCAGAATGCATGATCTGTAATAAACTCCTGCTGTGGCTGTTTTCTAGCATTTTTTGACATACACAGGAGTGCATCTATCCAATATATGACATGCTCTTCAGGGTGTCTGCTTCTATCATATATCTGGATGTTTACAACTTCAAATGCTGGTATTTCATGAAGTTGGAAGGCTCTGTAAAGTAAAAGTAGCATGCCATTAATTTTGGTGCATTAGGATCCTGGGCAGAAAAATACCAAAACTTGAGATCCTGTTTACCTTTTACTTAAGTGAACTTAAGTGCTGGAATTTCCAGGAAGGCACATCCTGTGGTCCTATGGCAGTGAGAGGTATACCTCTTAATGCTTCTAAAATTATTGCTAGTTTCCTATTGTGTGCAGAATAATGCTCTGCATACTATAGGAAGCAAATATAATATAGAACTATTGATCTTTATGAATATAGAAGAGTCAATAAAAGCTAAGTGGCAGAAATGGCTTAGTCTATAAGCAGTTTGTTTCATTGTTTGATGCATATATTTACAATAAAAAAGGAACTATAACTCAAAGCAAAGAAAATTTAATTTAAAATTTAATTAAATTTAATTAAAAACAGTTTTTTGTTATTTTTCTAATTTTTCTATGTAGAGCTGAGCATCTTCAAAGAGCTTTCCTTTCTTTAAACTGTACTGTCATCTGACTATCCCCACTTCTGAGTCAGTATATTTTTCTGTATCAAAAGGGCATTTTGGCAAATTCCAAGTTTTAAGCATCGATTTGTTCATGTGTGTGACCCTGCTAGCACTTCTAAAATCTTCAGGATAAAATTTTGAGCCTTTTGCACAGGAGAGAAGGAAAAGGTTGGAAAAGATGCAAGTGTAAAGATACCAATCCAGCCTTATTTCAGTTCTTAATTTTTTTCCCCTCTGCAAAATTTAACTCAGAATAGATAAATGAGTTGCTCGAAAACACCCTGAGCATCAGACATACTAGAATATTCCTGGACTGCCTTCATTAGAAAAGCTAAGGTCAAAAGGTTCAAAGGCATAAAAACTTGTTTCTGGTTCCAGCTGAGCATCAACTCAAGTATTGATATGACCTAATCTGATTGCAAACATTTCTGGACTTAAATGTTCTGATAATTACACAAAGATTCTTCACATACTCACTGCAGGAGATGTGTAGAGTTTTCCTTATTCAAAGAGAAATACGTACGGAATGTGCTTTTGTCTTCTGCATGGGTGGATACAAGATTTAAGAGGAGTGTCTCTTCATAGACATTAATTTCTTAATTTTGATTTTGTTTTCAGAACCTTGTGTTCAGCAGCCACTGTAAAGCAGTTACTGGCTATTCAGACCATGTCATATATAGAAGGAGAACAGCTACCTCATGTGTACGATGCTGCCAGGTGACTGAGCTGCCGTCCTTCCTGTGCATAGCCAGTCCACGGGTAAGTCCAAGTTCAGTTGTAAATTATGTATTTTCTATTGTGTTTTAAACCTTGGTAGAATTGTGTCGTTGGAACACAATGATGTATGACTCTTTTGGTTGGGTAAAACTGTTGTGAGGATATCCTTTTGCTACAGTATTCAATAGTGGTTTTTCGTAGGGGAAGTGGCTCTAATGTGTACTGAGGGGAAAAGGAAAGTTGTAAGATGCACCCAACAGGAGTTGTTCTAACATTTCACTTTCTGTCCTAATACCTAAAGCAATTATAGAAGAGATATTAAAGTAAATTATTAATTGGTAATCCAATGGGGAGAATTACGTGTCATCACTACAGAATGAGGTGATTGTTTGGTCAACTCAGATGACAAAAGAGAGCTGGGAAGCAGTGCTTTTTTGAAAAGGGTGTTTGTTTTCTCTCTTACACTCCAGAGAGGAAACAACCAAATTGCAGTATATAAGGATTATTCAAGTTGGCATTTTCTAGGTCTTTTGGATGTTTAGTGCTATTGCATGGGGTTCTTCATCATCTGTTAAATGAATTTTGAAATTAAATTGGCTGAAGTTTCTGGGCTGACACAAGAGACCTTCATTAGGTCTATGGCTGTTGCATTCCGTGTTGCTGGATCTTGACAAAACCGGACAAAATACAATTTTATTACCAGAGCATCAAGACGATATATTCTTTAGTCACTGTTGAAGTTCTTGCTGTAGGCCTCATAAAATGATGTGCAATTATACTTGTGCATTTGGAGAAGGGTGGATGGCAAGCAGGACCTCACAAATGCAAGCTCATTACCTACCTGCTGCTGCTCAAGCTGAATTTACCTGTGTCAGCAGCTCAAGGGCTGTGAATCCAGCTGAACTGCTCAAAGTCACGTGTCACCTCCCTGTTAAAATGTACTGCCTCGCTGGAGAACAAGAGCTTATTCTTAAGAGTAAATTGTGAAAACCACTTCGCCTTCAGATTCCTTTGATTTGTCTCTCTTTGTACCTAAATTTGCATCATGGATGAAGAATATGTTGAATTGTTCCCCTACAGCAGAAAGGATGGAGAGGGGCTTAGATGGCTGCAAATGAGGGGAAAGGTGAAAAGAAATAGTATCTGATGTTTATTCTAGTGAAGAAAAAGTTATTTGTTTTGGTTTGGCTGGTGTATAAAAATGATTCAGTGTAGACATGGCTTTTTGTTTCTAGGAGCACAAAGATTTAATTTTATGCTTGTTAGAAACTTTTGGCAGGAGTGTAGAAGACCTAAAAGAGCAGAAAGAGCACATATGTTCCCAGAAGCTATAGCCTTCTGTTGTTGTTTGACCTGTGGTGAATTTTGGGAAGTTAATGGAGCAAATGATAGAAATAGGAGCGTATGTTTATGTAGCAGCTGGGGGAGGAAGTCAGTCTTCTTTCTATGCAGGCAGTTTTCATGAGTACAGACAGGTCTCAATCATAAAAAAAATGTAACTTGGAGGATGGGTCTTGCATTGTCATTAAGAAGCTAATTGAATAAATTTTGAATAATACTGTTTGGTTTAATTTCAATAGATTTCTTACACACTGGAATATTGTGTGAAGCCATTTTGGTCATCTCACACTGTCTGAAAGGTTAACTTTGCATGAAGATAAATGCAGGAAGCATTTTACAATTGCCTTAGCTAAACTAACTTTGTTTAATTTAGGGTGGAAATGCATTCATACATCCCTATCACTGTATTTTTGATGTATTTCTGAACCATGACTCTTACAATCAATCAGTTTGACAATAATGTGCTGACAGAGGAGGATTTAGTACTGAGGACTGCTCTACCTTTTGTTATTAGTAAAACCACAAAACCAAGCCTGTGGGGAGAAAAATCTGAAAAAATACACCATGACAAAATAAAGACTAGAGTGAACAATCTTGAAAGAAAGACTGGTTTTTTGTCCATTTCAGAAAGTCTTGTTTTCACTTGTAATGCATGCAAAAGATACAGGACTCTACCCTAGAAATATGTGCCTGCATTCTAGAAAAACGGAACTGATGGTAAAGATAGTCTGAGGTCCTCAGAGGTCAATCAGTTTTGCATGGGATATGTAGGAAGATTAGTTCTTGTTAGTTTAGAAATAGCACTGAGGCACACAGAGTTTGTCTCAAGATTGTCTCCTACCAGTTCTTCCTTAGGTTGAGGTGTTACTGAAACATGGCTTGTAGAATCTTCTGACTTTGTTTGTATTGTAAAAATCTGTGTATTCTTTTCAGAAGATAGGGTATGTTTATGTGTCAGAAGTTAGTCTGCTCTGTGTGTAGTGGCTGCCTGTCCTAGGGGTGGAAAATCTAGGTCCTGGAAATCAATATGGCAAGTTATCTGTGCTTGAAAAGAGTATTTGTTCTACTCTGTCTGGTGTAGAAATGTTAACTCAAATGTGGTGGTGAATAGTGTCTCTTGAACAACTTAAGTCTGTACCATAATTTGTGGATTATAGCACTGTTCAGGTGGCAGAACTTGCTTGCATTTTGTATTTTGTGCATTTTGAAAGAGGTTTTGCCCTTTTTCACAAAGATCAAACATATGCTTTGACTGCAGGTGGCAGTACAGGACAGCACCAACTCTAAGAGTATCTTTTAGGTAGTGGAAATGTGTTCAAAGTCTTAACACATCCTGTTTCACTTTGCAGTGTTTTGTGTGGTTGTGTGTAAGACCCATAGACAGGTTTTAAAATAGCTCTTGGCATCTTGAAAAACAATGGCTTTGCCATTATTGCAAAGATTGTGTGTGCTTTTTTGTTGATTTTCAGGTTTTTTTTTAAAAGTGCTACGGCTGTACTCATTAATTGTACTAATTGTTTGGCCCTTATAAACAGAAGTCTGTATGAGATTAATTTATTCCTATGAGAAGAACTCCTGTGAAACTGGTCTGGGCCACAGTTCCAGCTAGGAAACCTTGCTTAATACCTGTTACTTTTGAGTTAGCTGACATATGTTCAGAGAGGTACAGCCAACATCTAAGATACCCGGCAGTCCTGAGGTATGGATTGCTCTCTTTACCTTACAGTTCTAAAGTGCAGTCTTTAAAACCGGTGTTAATTAAACTACCTATTGCTTATAATTTAAACAATAAATAATATTTTCCTTTGCATGATATAATGTTGTATATATTATTCTCAATACAGCAGTTTTGTCACACCAGACTAAGCTGGAACATAAAATTTAAACTCCCTTCAAATATAGAAGCTTTTCATCTGCAATGCAAACAGGATTCTTTTATTGTGTTTAATGTTTCAGATATCCCATGATCACCCTAATTCCCTCCCCATCTCAGTTCTGCAAGGAAGTCTACTGCTTACTGTTCACCATAAAAACCTATAGGCTTCCTGTACTGTTCCTTCCTATGCAGCCCCACTTGCCTCTTATAAATGTGAAAATTCTCACAAGCTTGATTTTCTCTGTTGTTCATTTGTTACATTGCTTTTCACAGTCCTGGAGGGAATGTCATTTTTCACACAGTTAGGATTGATGACAATGTTTTTAACTTACATGACTTTATATGGTGATTTTTTTTCATTGTACTTCTGAAATAAAAGCAACAGTGACTTCTAAAGTAATGATACATTTGCTTCTTACACTGATGAAGAAATTGTCATGGCATTTCAAATCTCTCTGTTACTAGCCTGTATTGTAAGGTTGTCTTAATAGAAAAATTTGTTTTCATTTCTATGTGATTTTATAACACATTATTAAGTCTTTAGCTAGTATGTAAAAGCTTCTACTAGCTTTCTTTTGTAAACTTGGTTATAAATGTTTTTTGTAAACACTCCAGAATGTTTTCCCAAAACAGACTTATGTTCAAAAAATGTAGAAAGAAGTTAGTAATCTGTTGGGTTTTGTTTTTGTTTTTGTTTTTTTTTTTTTAATCTTGTGCTGGACAGTGAATTGTTTTGCATTTATATTTGCTCTAAAGTGTTGTAATTGTGTTTACTTTGGATCATTGTATTTAACTCCTGGTGAAGTATCTGAAGCTAAATCCAGCCGAGCAGTCTGTCCTGCTGTGTACCATGGCTCAATTTCACTTTTGGTTGTTGTCCTGTTGTGGTAAGGGAGAGATATAAGAAAGCTGCAGATTTTACAAGATTCAGCCGTGTCTGCTGGAACAGAATTTTTCTTGAGCACCTTGCAGTCATTGGCATTCAGCTCTTTGGCTCATGTGCACCTTCCACTCTGTACAGATTTGGGGTGGATGGGGCAGAAAAGGGAGAGTTAAACTGATGGAGCTGTTCCAGAGCAGCTCACATGGCATGAAATCACACTTCCCGTGTTTGCAACACTGGTCTGTCCAGCTGGGTTGTATATACTGAAACAGGTAATAGGGCATAGGATTCACAGAATGCCACAAGAAAAAGAGCACTGTTTCTGTGGCCACTTCATTCAAAGCAACTGTAAAGCCCAAGAAATACGCTGTTCCTTTTCCCCCTATTTCTAATTTATGAATCACCCTAATTTTGAATTCTCACATGAATTTCTGTTAAGGACAGTATGTGTAATTTCTGCTAATGAAATAAATACTTGATTGTGAAGGGTGGAACTAAAAAGAAATAAATCTTGGCAAAAGAGAGGTAGAGCAAGGATATTACTCTTACAGTTTTGCTGTCAGTTGTGTAGCAGTTGGAAGAAGGCATACTTTATCAAAAGGCAGATTTTCTGTGCCTGGTTGTTCAAATGGTGCTTTTTGTGGTGTGGAGAGATGTTGCATCTTTGCTTGGTTTAAACCCAACCAAAGATTGTTTTCTGTTTCTACATTTCATAATGACTTGGCTTCTAAAATTTAATCCCGTGGTACGGTACTTGAACTGGGGATTTGGGGAGAGGGAGAAATGTGACCAAGAATATTGATTATCATTATTTTACTTGTAGGTAACAGCTGTGCCACTGGAGTTCTACTGCAATGACCGAAGTGCAGAATACGAGCGCAGGGCACTAAGGGAAGGAGGAAGTCTTGAAGCAAAGCAGTGTGTACTCCATGGATCCCCTGAGCTAGCAGCTGACTGGCTGAAGCAGTGCTCCCAGTTCTTCCCAGAGCATCCAGGAGGGCTCTTAGGGATCAGGCCTCAGAACGGCTGGTCTTTTATCAGGATACCAGGTAAGTTTGGAGGTTGTAGTTCAGTGGAGGTGAGATAAATAAGGACATCTGTTATTTGGTGGTAATTTATGCTTGGCTGTGGGCTTTTTGAAGGATTGGGGATGGTTGTTTGGTTTTTTTTCTGAGTGAAAGTTAACCTGATATCTTAAAATGTACCATGATTTTGCAACCTCTGTGTGAAGTAAATCTTGGATGGATACCGAAAACATCTAATACAGTTTTTTCTAATGCTTACAAACCTCTCTTTGCATGTCAGTCCTCCAAATGACTGTAAGGAGGTAGACTTGCTTACTACAGCACAGTCTGCTCTCACAACCAAGTACTGTTTTGAGGTTGGAGATAGGAAGATTGCATGAAAAGTTAGAGACATACCTTGCCTCCTAAGGTGTTGGGAGAACTTCATATTGGCCTAAAAGATCTTTTATTGGTCTACCTGGTGAAAAGGTTAAAATTACTTGTAGCAGTCTACCATGAGAAGGATAGGTTTGAGGACCAAGTTCAGAGGAAATTAGTCAGGAAAATAAGGCATGAGGGATTTACTGAATTTCAGTTGAAATACAGACTTACTCATATTTCCTTGTAAAGTGGGAAAAAGGTACCAGTGTACCAGTAAAATAAATGTACTGTTTTTTCTTAGAATTAGACTAAAGTAATCCAAGATCTCATAGGGTTTGATTGCCAGTACTGCAGTGACTTTCATGGGCCAGACATGCTCTAGCTGTCAGAAGATGGTCCTGAGCAGCAAGCAGAATTCTGCAGAAAGTACTAGAGATCTGACAGATAGCCAAGAGGAAAACAGCTTACACTGCCAGATGCAAAGTTATTCCCAGACCCTTTTGGGTCAAGGATGTTTGGCAGGGGAAGTTAGTACAGTAGAAGGAAAGTGGCCTTTTGCTTGCTACAGTCTGGTTTAAGAAGGTACCTTCTTAAGTGTTTGGAGTCATTTGAAGCACATGCATGTTTGTACCTAAGAAATGGAGAAATCATTTTTCATGAGCTTGCACTGGATTAATACTCAGTCATAGTTGATGATTTTATAATTTCTTCAGCAATTCTCTTAATTGTTTGCTGGTTATTTGGAAAAAGAAAATTAATCTCTGTAGCAGAAAAGTGGCAAGTATTGAAGAGTTAAGACAGAGGACATGGATAGAGAAATGCAGAAATGTAGTCAATGCAGAAGAGAGACAGGGCTTCATTCTCTTGAAAGACTTCCATTTTAAGCTGGGGACTTTGTTATCAGCAAAGCATTTTAGAGGAATAAAGGTAGGGTGCAAGAGGCTTTCAGAGGTGAAAGAATAGGGGCAAGGTTGGGCAAATTGTTGTCAAAGCACAGCAGAATTTGGTTGAGAAGGAGGTTGGGATGAGTGTGTTATGTTAAGCTGGCTTAATTTAGGAACAGCTGGACCTAGAAGTGGGGTAAAAACAATTAAGTGGGAAGTAGTATTGAAACCTAAACTTACTCTAAGAGGAGAGGACGCACACCACAACAGGACAGCTGTGTTCATAGGTGCAGAAACAGGCACAGTGCCGTACAGAAAGTGAGTGGTGTGCTGAAGGAGCCATTTGCAAGGCTAAAGTCTAGCACATGTCAAATGGAAGGGTTGCTGTGAAGGTCTGTGGCAAGTAGGTGACAAGAAGAAAAGGGGGACATCTCTCTCTCCTAAACCCTGATCTATCCTCTCCCAGACTCGGCGTTCCCAGTACCCTGGCAGCAGGCTCAGCTGTGATCACTGTGGGAATCTCTTGAGGTTTTTCCTGTTCTTTGAAAGAAAAATGGTCCTGGATTAAATGGCAGGAAGTGTCTGAGTCCTTTTAGTATCGATAAAAAGCACCGGCCTCACTGGCTGTTTACTGTGAGAGCCAGCTAGCTCCTCACTGACCCCATTGTGCCGTCAGGAGGGGAACCAGGGGTGTCAACTGGAACCCAGGCTTTATCTCTCTTTCCTCTGCTTTTTGCATGTCCAGAGGCACTTTTTCTCATTCTCCAGAGAGCGCTGAGCCCAGCTACAGTCATCAGCCAGAGCTCCTGACAAAGGTTATTCTGAGTCATAATCATTTGTAACTATTCTTCCCAGGCCCACTGTATCCCCTTGTAGATAATTTATGTCCACATCCTAGCGTGGCTGGAGGCAGTTGGGTTTGTTTTTTTTTTTCAGACTGACAGCCATTTGGTCTGGTTCCTTGTTCTTGTTTATTTCATACAGTGCTGAAGAACCCAAAAAATTGTGTCCTAGGAAGAGCTCTTTGATGCTGCAGTACAGGACCTCTATCTTAAAGTTTCAAACTTAAAGTTTTAGCTTTAAGTTTTGACTTAAAGTTTTAAAAGTTCCTTTTAAACAACAACAAAAAATCCATAGAATTTGTCATTTGAAGTTGTTGCTGCTCATGAAATGCAAAAACAGGTAGAACTGCAGATTTTGGAAGTCCCCTTTAAAAAATGAATATTTTTTTTCTTCTCCTAGGTAAGAGAAAATTAGAAACAGAAGTGAAATAAACTAGAGGTGTAAGACAGAGGGTTTTTTTCCTCTTTTGAATAATTCTGGTATTTTCTAAAGATAGCATGAGTAAAGCACATTTTCTGTTACCATTTTCCAGAATTTGTTGTTTGAAGCACTAGGTGGCAGGCTTTCACCATGGAAAAATACTTGATCTTGGAAGCCACAATGGCATCAGGATAGCATGCTTAAAGGTGCCAGGTTAAGGACAAACGATTTTCTCTCCCAGAGATGATAAATCTCTTTTTTGGTAGTACTGTTTTGCTCTCCTAAAAAAACCTCAAAAACTTTCTCACCAGTGCAGTCTGCTCTGCTGCTGAGCTATTGGATGACTTATGAACTGTTAACAAGTTGCTAACTTTTCAAATCATCTGCAAATAAATTCTTTACTTGTAATTTGCATTTCATTGCGATTTAAAAATAGCAGCTTACACAATGGAGACCTCAGGAGCCAGCAGCAGAGGACACGCATCATTTCCAGTTAGCAAAGCTTAATTCTACCTATTGGTGCCTTTGTGAGAAAAACAGTAGCATTTTGCTTTTGGAAACTTGCTAGTATGTTAATCTGATCCTGTCAACACTCGCCTTTGAACAGACCCTGTTGATTCTCTGAGTTTTCTTCCAGTTAGATAGCTTTTGGTTAATAATCATGTTAGTCTGTGACTATATCTAGATTATATATCTAGACATTTCATGTAGCTTCACTCAGTATAATTTGTTCTGAAATAGCAAGCTGACCAATTAGAATGAAAGCAGAATGTCATGGCTGTATTTATGATTAAAGGAAATAATTTTGTATAAAGAGTAAATACTGCTGTTGAATGAAGGCTTTGGCTTCCATAAGTGTATTTTAAAACCAAGTAGCTGTAATTCATTTCCATTTTGCTTAATTGCCTACATTGAAAATTTGGTTTTCCTTAGAAGAATGCATGAGGCTATTAATGATTTATATGTAATTGAGACTGAATGCTGTTCTAGAGATGAGTGCATCATTATACATTATGTTGCACTTGAACAAATGCTAGCCTGATGTGTGGGCTTGAGTTTTGCTTACAGTATTTCCTTGACTCGGCTCCCCAGTTAATGGATTCCCTAAGGTAGTCGCCAACAATTTAAGCAATGGTGTGGTACTTGCCCCGGGCAGAGCAAGATCATCACTGCCAAAAGGAGGAAATGCAGTCACTATCTAGATTGGCAGACAAGCAAGAAAGAGCAGACCTATCTTGTCTTGGGTTTTCAACTAGTGAATTGCAGGTGCATGGTTGTAAAATTACCATAGCAGAGAGCATTCACAGCATTGTTTTATAGAGCAAGTGGAATAGCTAATTATTTTAAACCATATGGAAACTCGCAATGTTTTGAATTTCAGAAAGGAGATGATTGGTTGCATTTTCTGATGTTCTGATGTAGATTCCAGCATCAAGTCCATTGTTTATATTGCAACTAAAGATACTTTTGAAAGAGAGCAACTGCATTCCTGCTTTTTCCAGGAAGCCCATAGCTGTGCTTGCAGGAATTGCTTACTACTCTGCCACATCACTGCACACCTACCACATCACTTTGGTGGACTGTGTTGCCTGCTGTGCTTGTAAGACATTTTTAGGAGTGCTGTTGTGTGATCTGTGCTCCTCTCTTCTGCTAGTATGAACCTGCTTTTGGTTGTATTAAAATACATGATGGTCAGATGAAAGAATTAATTTTGTATATAACTTTTTTTTTTTCAATTGGGATATTGGGCAAGATAGTTAACTGCCTTACAGAAAGCTGAATTTTCTTCAGCCCATGAGTTAATTAATTCTATGAAGCAGGAAGTGTGCAAAAGTGTTACCTGCTAGACATTAGAGAACATTACCTGCTAGACATGCTGAAAATCCTTGGGTTCTGTACTAGCCTGCACCATCTGCAGTTGTCAGCTTTCCGTTTTGGCTGTAAACCTAAGTTCAGACATCCAGAAGAATAGAGAATCATCAATGGTGTTATATTAAAATACATGATGGTCAAATGAAAGAATTAGTTTTGTATATAACTTTTTTTTTTTAATTGGGATATTGGGCAAGATAGTTAACTGCCTTACAGAAAGCTGAATTTTCTTCAGCCCATGAGTTAATTAATTCTATGAAGCAGGAAGTGTGCAAAAGTGTTACCTGCTAGACATTAGAGAACATTACCTGCTAGACATGCTGAAAATCCTTGGGTTCTGTACTAGCCTGCACCATCTGCAGTTGTCAGCTTTCCGTTTTGGCTGTAAACCTAAGTTCAGACATCCAGAAGAATAGAGAATCATCAATGGCCTTTCCAACAGATAATTTTTTGGAAGAAAATTTCTCTTCATCCTCTTTCAACAGTAATGTATTGTTTACTGAAGTTTATGTACAGAATGTACAAACAGGAAGATCTCCTTCCTGGAAAATACTTCATGAGCAGTGCTGAAATACACAGGACATGAAGTATAAAATCTGAAGTGACTGAAAAGATTGCCATCTGGACACATTTCTTAAACAAAACAAAAGAAGAAAAAAAGGAGAGGGCAGGGAAGAACTCAAGGCAGTGCTGTGAGGGGATTGTTGTTTTACAGTGACCTAGACAACTGTTCTTCTTTTCTGGGAAGGTGAGGGGTTTGATTTGTGGAGGATAAGTCTAAAGCTCAGCAGAAGGTAGCAGCAATGTGCAAAGAACAGCATTTTCATGTGTGTAGTGGAAAATACTTCTTCAAGTGTCAAGATATTTAGTGCTTGTTGATCTGGGCAGAATAAACCTTAGATGAGGGATATGGCTCTCCAAAAAAAGGATTGAGCCCATACTTAAGACCAGTCTGTAATGCGATTTTGCCACGTGGAGCATATAGGTGTGCTCCCATCCCAGCAAACAAAAATTATTGTTACCACTGTGATTAAAGTATCAGCCAGAAGGGATGTTGCAGTTTCTTCCATCACACCTCCTTACTTCAGAGATTATAATGTAGTGAAGTGCTAGCAGCACTTAGAAGATAACTTGTTGCATGTATCTGGGCTTGCTTTATTAATTACCTGCTTTTCTTCTATTTCTTTTTAGATAAAGAGAGTCTGATCACTGACAGTGGAAAACTTCATGCTCTTGATCTTCTATTGACACGGCTGAAATCTCAAGGACACAGAGTTCTCATTTACTCCCAGATGACACGGATGATTGACTTATTGGAGGTAGGAGAGCTATAGCTGACAGACTTATTGGAGGTAGGAGAGCTATAGCTGACAGAAGACAAGTTATGAAGATGGAGGTTTAGCAACACTGTTTTGGAGAAAGTACAATAATTTGGATGCAGCAAACTTAAATAAAATTACTATACCAGAGGATACCCAGAGGTTAATGCATTAATATGAGAATATAAAAACTGCCATACAAAGTTAGACCTAAGGTCCAACCTAATGTTCTGCTGATACCAGTGTATAACAGCAGATGTTATGCAGAAAATAAGTACAAGAATACTGATACTTCACCATTACTCACTCAGTCTCCAGCAGTTTGCAGTTCAAGGGGTTCCTAAACCAAGCCTCCCATATACTCAGTTGTCCAACATGGATTCTTCTTCCATGAAGTTGTTCATTTGCATCTTGACACCTTGTTAGGTGTTGGTATTTGCACTGCCCTGTGGCAAGGGGTTGCATGGCTTAATTATCCTCTTTTCCTGCTTTGAACTGCTTCCTTCTTTTTTCATTTGATGCCTGCATGCCTTTTTACTGGAAGGAAGAGGGAGAACAGTAGTAAATTTTACAGTGTTTATGTTGCTTGTAATTTCACAGACTATTACCATTTCCCTCTAATATCTGATTCCTCTGCAGAAGTTTCATAAACATTAGAAGGTTCTCTGGCATACAGGATAGGAAAGAAGTAAGGAATGAAGTCATATAACTTATAATTTAAAAACAGACATTGTGCCTCTGAAGAAAAAAAATCTTTATTTGATGAGCAGCTGTGCCATCAAAGAGCTAGGATACTGTCTTCTCCACAATAAACTGAAGAGAAAAAGTGAGAAGCCTGAATCAATAGCTGCCTAAGTCATGAGTTCTGTATGAACAGGAGAGTATTTTAAGGTCAGCAGTTAATAGTTCAATAACAAATCACAAGCTGAATTTTGTTTTTGCTGCTGTGAGGAAAAACAGAACTTGCATGGTTGCAATTCTGTATTTTGGCACTTTGCCTAGCATTGCTTTGTATGCCTCTTTTTTTGGCAAACATTGGACATGGCGTAGGTTTGTTGATACTCTGCATTACACCATGAAGCTCATAAAGCTGTGTTTAGTGCTTCTGTCTTTTCTCTTAGCATTCAATTTGAAAGGCATACCATTTTGCTATTCCATCTCTTGAATGTTCAACTTCAGTTGTGTTTTATTATCCAAATAAGCCACCTACTAAGTCCTCTGTTTTTCTTTCTCCCCACCGAAGTAACAGAAGCTGAAGTTAAGCAAGCTGAAAATCAAATAGGGACTCCATTAATAAGAAGATCCTTGCAAAAGTGTATCTGTAGATATCTGGTTTTTTCCTGATCTGTCAAAATATATCTGCCTAGTTGAATATGAAAAAACACAGGATGTCTTTTTTAACAGTATTTGGACTATATTGCACTAACCTAATCTATGCAGGGCAGAGAGCACAAAGCACATTGTTTACAAAGTTATAAAATGATGTTTGTTTTATGTAACTTCAACTGAAGAGCTGCTGCATAGTTCAGCCATTATAAAATGGCAGATATAAATACAAAGGGGAAAATTACTTTCTTTCAACAGGAGAGGATAAATCATAATTTCAGTATTGTTTTTCCATGCAGATGTGTATTTCATATTTTTAAGATTTTGTTTGTTTTTTCTCCATGTGATTGCTCTCTTCTGTAGAAGTAATTGTCCATGGTTTCATTGGGCATCAGATTGTATTCATGAGATGAAGGGGTCGAATTATGTTCTGCATGAAGTAAAATGTCTTGGTTATACTCTACCAAAAGTTAATGAGTTGTGTGAAAACAGAAGAGTACTCTATTTAGACTCTATTAGTGAAGGGAAAACATTTTCCTGAGAAAGTATCATTGTGGAAGCCCAGAAGAGCACTGGCTTTAGCAGCACTGCATTCTTGCCATACTCAGGTCATTGTGTGTTTGTTTCCTGTGTAGGTGCTCAGTTGCAAGGGTTTCATTGTTTGTCCTAGACTGATGCTTCTGGTGACTTGGTGACCCTTTACACTAAGCAAGAGTGGCAGGTAGATTTTTCAAGCAGGTCTAATACAAGGATCTCTATATGAGACTGAAGCCTCCCTGTGAGGTTTCCCCCACCCCCCGCTCCATCATTCCTTGTGGGGAAGTAGCAAAATGAGCAGTCATCAAGTGTCTTCCACAGTTAAGAGTAGAGACCAGTATATCAGGGTTCTCTCTTTAGCTAAAAGCATGCCATTTCTATGAGTGATCAGAACACTAAAGTGCTGAGAAGTGTAGTCTGAATTGCAATGTGGATTTTTTTTTTTTTTAACTTTTTTTCTGAATTGAAAGGGTGTACTGTTAATATTTGGGAAAGTACTGCACAAAACCAGTTCACAGCAAAAGGATACTTCATGTGAGCACTGTTACACTACTGTGAGGTATCCAACTTGATCAGAGGAAGGTGGATGAAGACGTACCAATACCTGTTAGATGATCAGCTAAGGGCTGATGTACAAAGCTAGTTTGCAGATGTGGAGGAATAAATGCCGGTAGTGCAGGTGTAGAATAACTTGTTCTTTGCACTTTGTCCTTTGTGAAAATGTCTGAAGTATGGAATAAGGATAAATGCACCTGGTGGAAATGTTTTCTGTTTGTGCTAAAATTTGTTTAGAAGACAGATAATGAAAAGATGGTTAACAGGTGAGGGAAGACTAAGTCAGGATCAAAAGATTGAATCATCATAAAGGCAGATAAAGACAGTAACAAAGAAATGAAAGGAAAAGGTTCTTGTGACAATAGTAAAAGAATTTATCAAATCTGGAGAAAAGGTGGCATAGTGCCTGACAACTCTATCTCTCTGGTTTTAGTTTGTGACAGAAACCTGTCATAGAAATGGAATAAATTAATAGTTAATTAGGATTTGTTTGTCTGTGTGATGAAGTAGCTGTTCTCTGCTTTGAACTTCTTTTGTTGTACTCCAGAAATCCTACAGAGAAAGAGAGCTGTGAGCTCTCTTTCATGGAAGTAGTCCAAGTCTGGATTTGGCTGTTTCCACACTGTTTTATTTACCTAATTTTCTCTTTCATCTGCCTCATGTTGAAGCTTGCTTCCTCTGCATCAGTCTTTTTCTCAGTTTCCTTATAATATGGCAGCTCTTTCACTATTTCTGCAGAGCACAAAGGAATCAGGAGCCCTGAAGGACAGGTGAAAAGGAGAACTGGGCATAGTACTGTCAGAAAGTTCATTAGAGTGCAAGCACTGCCATGTCTTCTCACAGCACATCAGTTCTGTGTCTGCTGAGCACTGTGGCTTGGAGCAAGATGAATCTCATAGTTCTTGCTGATAAAGCAAGATATCTGTTCCTTTCTGTCTTCATTTGCACTCATGGCATCTCAAAAAGGCTCATGCACCAGTATGGCTAAACCTGACTCGTGTAACCAGTAGGTGTTGCATCTTGTCAGCCAAGCAAGGATCCATTGTCTAAGCACCCCCGAGGATGTCTTTCCAGAGAAACTCCGTGGTTATTTGAGCTTTGTATGTAATTCACATTTTGTGGATAGTTGCACAGGTATCAAGAAATGCTGAGAACCTTAGAGCATGAAAAATGTGTCTCAGTGGAAAAAGCCTTTGCTTACAGCATTCCTAGCTGATGCCATTTGATTTGTGTCTCAGGCAATGGTTTCAGTTCTGCTGCTTGGCAGGAGCTGTGGGCTGACACACCAGAGTAAATGTTCACTGCTTTCCTGTTCAAGAGATTGACAGGCTCTTCGCTGCTGAGATAAAGGCTGGACAGACATTATACAACACCAGGTTTTTAAAACCACCCGTCAAATGGTATACAGTCGACAGGGAGCAGGTGCAATTGGTTTGTTTGGAAAGGTTTGCTTGCGGAGTAAAAACTTGGGATTTAGTGAAAATTTAGACTCTGTGAAAACAAACTTCCCATTTTAGTCATTTTTGTTTAGCTGTTTATTTATAGGAAAAGGCACGTACCAGGTCTGCTGCACAGCAAATGTATCCCCAACTCTGAATTGACATTGTCATTTATCTCTTACATGAAATGAAGAAGCTGACATATGATGGAGTAGCTTTAATTTCTGGATTGTATTATTATCAAGTATTGCTTACAGAACATTTGTTGATGATGTTTATGGAACCTTGTTGTAACTAGCAATCCTGTTTTTGTTGTGTGTGGTGGGGGGTTCTGCAAGAATCAAGACTGAACAGTTTAAAGAACAACTGTATTTTTCTGGTGCATGTTCTTTGCAGGAATACATGGTTTATAGGAAACATACCTACATGAGATTGGATGGCTCTTCAAAGATTTCTGAGCGAAGGGACATGGTGGCAGATTTTCAGAACAGGTAATGTAGTTTGCAAGGTGTGTTCATGCTAAAATGCATGTACCTAGGAAATTGGTGTAAAATGTAATGAAAATAAATTAAGTTTGTACTTATCTTTCTTTGTATCAAATTGAGCTCATTTATCTGAAACAGTTTCTTGGTGGTTTGCTGACCAGTAGTCAGTGGTGATATGAATCTGTGAAAGAGTACTGGAAGCAGTTTTAGTGTAGCCACCTCTTGTACTTCTTGCCAATTCAAATGGGCTGTTGCTTAGAAAGAAACCAATAGAAAAGCAGCAAATGTCCAATGGTTATTAAATGCTTTGACAGTTGACACTGTAAAGATGAGATTGAAAATCTTGCATATGCTCGAGTATTGAAAGTGACCTAGTTTTCTGCAAAACAAACTATTTAACCATATTTTACTAAGAAACCTTAAACGAGTATACAAGAGATAAAATGCGGATTTTATTAGCTAGAAAGGTAGGGTAACTCTTCTCATTTAGTAAACCAAAATGGATCCTGACAATTTTAATAAGAGAATCAGAGCGCATTACTTACAATGATTGAGTTTATAGTTATTAAGTTTCCTTTTTATCATGAGATACAGCTTGATACGATGTCATTTTGGTACAGTAGTTCACAGTAAGGTTATCCTTCCTGTATGTTGACGTGAGCTTGTAAGAAGGTCACTTTCCTATTTCAGTGGAGTTAGGTTCATAGACAGTTATTTATTGCAGGGTGAAAGCAACATTCTAGACTTGGGAAAATTCCTTATGTTAGTGGTCCCAAAGTATTGTTGCTGAGGATAGGAGTCAAGGCCTTTCAGGTCACTGGTTCACGAGGCTGAAGTACTGTGCTGCAATGATGAGTCTTCTAGTGAATTTGAACATGTGCAGAAGTAAGTGAGAGGACCATGTAGTACCTTTCTTTCTGCCTGTTTCCACGTGTCAGAAACAAGTTCCTTGCAGGTTATGATGTCCTCCTGGACTCCTGAGGCTTCTTCCTGTAAAGTCTTTTAACCAAAAGAAGTGAAAAAAAAAAAGATTTTATTAATGAACAGAATTTGGTTTTATTAGCGAATAAAACAGCTGAAGAAAAATAACAATTTCAGCAGGAAATCCCTTTGAAATGTACGTCAGCCAGTCTAAACAAGAATTCCTATTAAGATGTTAGTTGAGTTCCTCTTATACATGATTTACTTATGAGAAATATTTCGAGGAAAAAAAGCTTGACTGAGACTAAACTGTTCTGCAGGATATCCTTGCAAGGTGCTGGAAATACATAGCTATGGCATGATAATTTGTTCACGTAGTCTGTGGCTCAGTCCACTTTGCTTCCCATGTGGCATATCCAGAAGCATATCACAGCTGCATGTTCAGGTGACTGTCTACACACACATCCCACTATTGTTACAAGAGAACAGATTACCTGGCCAGAGATTACCTTCAGTGCAGACAGGCACCTGTTGACCCCTTTGGCTTTTTTACCTGCAAGATGAAGTCTGAAGATTGACGGCTTGGTTTTAGTTCCTTCCAGTTCATTCCTCTAGAGTTTCTGGTACTTCACTGGTTTTACATTTGCCGAGTTGTTCAGACAGTGTAGTACCAAAAGGATGTGGTGTTCCAGACTGTCTTCCCTTAAGCAGAGAAGGACAAATGTGTCAATGTCTTTGGAATCCCTACTAGCGTACTGTCTGATTTGTTTGTGTCAGCCTATTCACAGATCTATAAGGTGTGGAACACTTATAAATACTGGTGACCCTGCAGAGACACTAGTGCAGTTCACAACCTTAGCAGAAACTTTGATTTTTTGAGTTTTCCTGTTATCACTACTTGGTCATGCTACATATAGGCTTGTCTCCTTTGTTCTGTTCAAAGCACCAAACTTAGAACAAAACTTGCATCTACACAGTTTTGCCTTTACTTTTCTTTTTTTTTTATCAGTTGAGCATCATTAAGGTAAGATTTCTTTAACATTGGGTCAGTTCTGTGAAACAATAGATTGTTCTTTGTGTGTATGAAATCTTAATTTCCAGTCTGGGCAAGACAAGCAAGCCCTTTTTTGTTTTGATACAGATTAATAAACTGCTATTGCAAATTGAATGTTTACGTGTTTAGACAGTCCTTATTTGTAGATTACTTTCTTTCACTCTTTCACATGTTTCTTTTCCTTGACCGTGAATGAACGGCACAAAGCGTTCTGAACTGTTCAAGTAATAGAAATAGCCATGATTGCTTCATGTGGGTCAAAAATTTGCTTCAGTAGTTATTCCTTGCTCGTGCACAAAATAAGGGGGTTTCATCTCTTGCCTCTACAGGAATGATATATTTGTGTTCCTCTTAAGTACAAGAGCTGGAGGCTTGGGCATTAACCTTACAGCTGCAGATACGGTAGGTGAAATTTGGTAACAATTTATGTTGGAAAATCAGTCATTCTGTGTGAAAGTTGGCACTCTCTTGCCCATACTGATCAATATTTTTAGTACTGCCATTCACATTGTGAAATTGCATATAGTGTTTTCTTTGGTATTCGCAATGTAATATTATCTTGATGATAAAGTTGTAGAATATTGGACATTTTGGTACACAGTTTTTGGTTACAGTTTGAAATTTCTTCCCGCTCCACACATACTTCAGTACCAGAGTCTAGAAAGGAGTTGGATTGCTGAAGGGGTTTACAGGTGCAAATGACACTTAGATGAAACAGCATTCACTGTATGAATGACCCTTTGCTCCTAAGGTTCAGTTGCAAAGGAACCATTGGAATATTTATCAGTTACCCTTTTTTCTGTGCCCAGAAGAATAAAACAATGCCTATAAAAGTAGGAAGGCATTTGTAGCTGAGGATCAGCTACTCAGGAAGGAGAAATTTCTTCCCCTGAGGTGTAAAGACAGACTGATTTAGGTGAATTGCAAGGATTTGCACTCTGGAGCAGCTGCCACTAATCACTAGAGAAGGAATACTGATGAACCATTCATCTTTTCATTAACAGCTTCTCGTGCTTCTGACCTGCACCTGGTGTGCTTGCAGATTTGACCTCAAGTCTGCAGCCACACAAACCCAAAGATCTCTGAATCAAAAAAATCCTATCCTATCTTGCTGTCAGTCACAAGAAATCAGAAGAAAACTAGTATCTGTAGGATTTTCAGGGTTTAAAAGAAGAAATAAACACGTGGAAGCTCAGGCAGATTCCTTGCATGAGTACTTTCAGTGGTTTTCTGTGTAACTTTCTTAATACTTTACTTTGCTGTCTAAAATTTCTTAAGTGCTTTTGGTTTTGATGCTTATTGTGCATAAAGTACTATTAGAATAGTAGTGCAATATGAATTTAATGTAGCATTTCAGTTTTTTATAGTCAAAGTACTAGAAACATTAGACTTTATCTAGGTTTTGAATAAAAATGGGAGTATTACTTTCTTCCTGAAATTCTGATTTGATGGTAAGTAACACTAAAATGCGTCCATGATGTGGACTGTAGTCTATAATTAATTGTATGACAGTGATTTAATGTGATAACAAACTTAGGAATTTTTCAGATCTGTTTAAGAAGATATTAAAGACATTCTTTGGATGCTGAAACATTCATAGTGTCAGTTAGTTTGAATTCACCTGAAATGCAATGGAAGACACTTCACAGGACTGGGCAGGGCTAGTTTAACACAGCCTACAGCGGGGCTGTAATTCTGTGAAACATCATTGAACTTCTCTTGTTTGTTTAGTCAGCAGGTACTCTAAACACGTGTTTTTGTTTAATCCCTTCTGCTGTTGCCTTGCAGGTAATTTTCTATGACAGTGACTGGAACCCAACAGTAGACCAGCAAGCCATGGACCGGGCGCACAGGCTGGGTCAGACCAAACAAGTCACCGTGTACCGCTTGATTTGTAAAGGCACCATCGAGGAGCGCATCCTGCAGCGCGCAAAGGAGAAGAGCGAGGTAGGAGCAAGGAACTCGCCTGCAACGAGAAGTTACAGGAATGGTATCATAAAGCATGTATCAGCATGAGTAAAGAGAAAGAAAAAGCGTCTGCAGGGAGACAGAAGAGAAGGCAAAAGGAAGTGTCTTTGTTCAAATATGTGTCTCTAACACAGCAGCAGTTCAGTGACATATGAACTGGAAAGAAGCTAATTATTTACAGTATGACTTCATGAAAACTATTTCTTATGTTGCAGTGAAACTATTCAGCCTTGTTTAAGGCTGTGTTAGCCTTAAACAAGAGTCCCTTAAGGCTTAGGGCTTCTGTCTTTGCTGTGTCAGAGTTACTGATTCTTCTCATATTACACAACAGCTGATTTTTTTTTCAAAGATATTTGGAAGGTAATCAAGTGGAAATTATTTGAGGTGTTAGGGTTGCCAGAAAAGCTCAGTGTCCTGCAGCATCAAGCAGTAAGTGTACTAGGAACTTTAAACTTCATGATAATTTATTGGCAAGAAAATAAGTAAGGAGATTCAAGTTTTTTGGTAGCAGTAGGTACACTATATGCAACATTCAGATGTTTCTTGTACTTGGAATTTTTTCTAGCTTTTTTCTTACTTGGATGCTGCTCATGATGTTGCAGCAACTGAATGCAGTCACACTTCCCTTGTTGAAACATTTTTTTTTCCTTAAATACTGCACTAAAATTACCTGAAATCAGCCTGAAAATTAGGTGTAGTCTGCTGGTGATCCAAATCATTGAAATTGCCTTATGCTAATGCTTGTTCTCTTCTGTTAAGTTGCAACTCTTCTTAGTTGTTTGGTTTGTTTTTTAATACAGTTTAGTAATAGAGGCTGAGTGAATTGCTTAAACTGCAACATTGACTCAGGATGGAGATACAATTTTCAGTCAAGGAGACTAAAAATGTTCGCCTTTTAATAATGTGATCTTCATGATCCTCTGTGCAATTACTTGAAAATTTGAATGGGTAAATAATACTTGAGAGGGCTGTTGCTGTATTTTTGTTTTGTTTTGTTCAGCAGTATATTTATTAATACTATTATAATTTGTAGTTTATTACATACTGCTCCAGAAAAAATGTCACTTGCCATGAGGGGTGGTAATTTTCTGCTTTCTATCTCAGTTGCTTCTCGTATTTTATACCCTGAAATTTTGCTGCTAAGTTTGGTATGATAGAGAAATTGGATCAAGTCTAACTTAGAGAGACGTACTTGAATGATTTTTGCAGCTGGCTTTTAGTGATGGGTAATGAGAAGTGTTTCATGGTGGCTTTGACTAATCTTTTCTTCACTTGGCTTTTTCCTTCTAGATTCAACGAATGGTAATTTCAGGTGGCAATTTCAAACCTGACACCTTGAAGCCAAAAGAGGTGGTCAGCCTTCTGCTGGATGATGAGGAGCTAGAAAAGAAATGTATGTGAAATTAGTGTTTCAGCAGTCCCCCCATTTTCCAGTTCATTACCTGATGAAATCTGTGTTTTTGTCTCTACAAACACATGTATTGCTGATAACAACTTCTGTTTCCTGTCTCTTTTTGTATTGCCAACTCTTGTTAGTACAAGCTAGTTTGATATCACTGCTGAGCTGAATGAAGTTGTGCAAAATGAGACATGATGATGTGATTAAGTTTTTACTGGCACTCATTCAGGATCATTACATTGTTCCTGAATGACAGAGCTTTGACAAGAACTATGGGGGTCATGACAAGAAAAGTATTAGTAAAAGTGCCGTATTTCATCATATTTTTGAAGTTAGATGCATAGTCTTTCATGTTGCTTGAAAGAAGAATTTCCCTGTAAGACTTTTTAATGACTTGTAAACAAATGGTTTTAGTAGAGTAATGCTTTCAGTGTGTTTTAGTTTCAATACAACTGATTTTTCTTCCCAGTTCTGTTAGAATAAGAACTTCTTGTAAGGTTCATAAAAGGATAGGAAATATCTTGGTGACAGCTTTGTATTTCTTTGTATAATGGTGACAGCTTTGTATTTCTTTTCCAACAGTGCGTCAGCGTCAAGAAGAGAAGCGACAGCAAGAAGAAACAAATCGTGTGAAGGAACGTAAACGTAAAAGGGAAAAATATGCTGAGAAGGTACTTTGATACAGAGAGGTTGCCTGTGACAGTAATAGATCCAGAAGAGCTTCAGGATCACTGTTAGGGAGTGTGGAAACATTTTATGCCAAGGCAGTCTGAATGAGTAAACCTTCTTGCTTTTGCTGTTGAAAGTCAGCCTGTGGCAGTTCCTTACACAGAAGAGGGATATCAAAAAATAAGTAATGAATAGTTAGCTATATTTTAGCTATTAACAACTTCAAAAATAGGGAAGTACTGCCTATCCAAACAAACCTGACAATCAACTGATCATTAAATGGTGACTTTATTAAGATTTTATTCTGCAAGGACAAAAGGGGAATGTAAAGGAGGCACCAAACACAGGAAAATCCCATACAGCTATGAGGCTTCCATCGAACTGGAGAAGATTAGTTTGTTTAAAAAGCATCACTAAAACCAGTTTATGAAAATTCTCCGTTTGTAAGAGAAGGAGCCTTTGCATTAATTAATTGGAATTTTATGTAATGGTAAAGAATTTCAAGCTCACTCCAAAAGGTACTAGAAATCAAAGTAATTTTGTTGGAGTAATACTCCATCATTCCAGCTATTTTATGAAGAAAAACAAAAGCCTTCTGAACTCAAAAGAGGGCTTGTTTTGGGAAATTCTTCCTGTGGCATTCCTGAGTTAAAATACTGTGCTAGATATTGAGATTTGGAGTTGCTTGTTCCCATTCTTCTGTTTTATTGCTTTTTCATTCCTGGTATTACTTGATTTATTTCAGAAGAAGAAGGAAGATGAATTGGATGGGAAGAGAAAGAAAGAGAACACGAACCTTGTGATCCCATTTGTTCCCTCAGCTGATAATTCCAATCTGTCTGCTGATGGGGATGACTCTTTCATTAGTGTAGACTCTGCCATGCCCAGTCCTTTCAGTGAGGTAAGACTCACTGCTGCTTTAACCCACATACTGTTTCAGTTGTGGCCCTGCATCTTGTAGGATTCTTGCTATCTGGTACTTTAGGTCTTGTAGAGAGCTTTGAGTGTGTGGGGAAGTGATGCATCTTAAAGGTGAACCATGCAAATAAAAATAGTTTATTGAAAATGCAACAGCTGCTAATAAGCTGCCTTACAGCTCCTCATGTTATTTGGCATTCCATTATTCCCCTCTTCCTTCACTCTCTTAACTCCCTTTTCTTACAGTGAATTTATCCCCTGACTTTCCTTCCTTCCAGTCCATGGAATTTTTCCACTCTTACCTGGAGTCCCACTTAACTTCCTTCCTGCTTTCTTGTTCCTTTTCCCTGCCTTTCTCATGCTCACATTTATAACCATGTGCCCTCTCCCATACCAATATTTCCCAGAGCAACAACACTCTGCTTGTGAGCCATACAGTATCCCTCAAATACCTCCTTGACATTCAGTGTCTTGTTAAGTACCCCTCACTAGTCTCATCTGTGTCTCTGCTTCCTCATTTGCATCAGGTTCTGAATTATTGTGGTTCTTCTCCTCTGGAATTTAAATTAAAAATTCTCAGTGGCATACATCTTATTTTCCTTCATCTTTGTGTAAAGAGTTGCAAATTGGTTTTAGCAGCAAATGTATTTTGTTCTGTGCCATGTCAGTTAAGATTTCTGTATTGTGCTGTTCATTTATTGATCAAGATTTTTATTAGCAGTAGTAGTGGATTAAGAATCCTATTTTCTCTTTTGCAGTTGAAAATGCACAGTTGAACAGCAGTTTGCTTAAATCTCTACTGAGCCCATTAGTCTTCTGCTTCATAACTTAACATGTATTTTCATGAATTGAAATTAAATAGCAGGTGGAGGCCTTTACTGCTGCTCAGCCTGTAAATAAAGTGTGGTGTGATCAGGCAGATGATGTGTCATGCTCATGCTGCTATTCTAGAGAAAATGGGAAAGAACAAGTACCAATTACTTGTGATTGTATAGGTTTTGAAGATCTTACTATTTTTGTACCCTTTCCTAACCTGAGGAGCTAATGGCTTTGTTCTCTGTCACATTTAGATATCCATCAGCAGTGAATTGCATATGGGCTCTATCCCTCCCGATGAGAGCAGTAATGATATGCTTGTGATTGTGGATGATCCAGCTTCTTCAGCACCTCAGTCAAGGGCAACAAACTCTCCTGCTTCCATTACTGGCTCAGTTTCAGACACCGTGAATGGTAAGTAGTCTTGCCATGATTTATTACAAACATTTATTAAACCATGACTTTGCATAGGTAAGTAATAGGTTTTCTGTATTCCACCCAGGATATATGAATGGTTGACAAGATTTGGGGGGAAAATAATTGCCTTTTCATTGCAAAGTTACTTCTGATTTGATAGGAAATATGTTTATAGTCTGTAATTTACCACTTACCTATTTTCTGCATTAGCTACTTCAGAACCTTGTGTCCTTTGTTCCTATATTATTGAGGGCTCTCCTACCCTTAAGCTTGTTACCAAATTACAGACAACCACAGAACAATTAATCTCTTAGCTTTTCCTTGAATTTGCTATTGCATTAATAATTAGTTCTTTAGTGGGTGGTTGGAACAATTTTTTTCAAGTGCAATGTAATTTTAAATGATGTCAAGTGGTTTTAATTACTGTAGTTTTTTACAGTGAAGTAAGTAGAATCATAGTTCTTGACAAGTTTCTTTGGAGATAGCAGATGGAAGATAATTGCATCACCATCTTCAAACAAGAAAATGCATCATCCTGAAGTAGAATTTGGAATACTCCACCTCTTTGTAGGTTGGATTCATAATAATACAAGTAGTTGCAGTTAAGATACTGTTGCTGAAGAGTGAAGTTCTGTATACATAATCTCTTTTCATGAGACCACTGCTTGCTAGCAGTGTGCCTGTTCCTGTAAGTGCCACACAGGAGCAGTATTCATGTACCTGGTAGGCAGCTTTGATGCCACGCTCACTCGTGAGGCATGCGAAACACTGCACGGGTCACTGGTTTAACATCCTTTCCTTGTTCAGGCGTTTCCATGCAAGACGCATCTCTCGCTGTGAGAGGCCAGTCAAGTCGAAGCCGGGGTCGTCCCAAAGGTGGCTCCAAAGGTGGCACTGGGAAAGGCAGGAGCCGGAAGTCGATAGCGGGGAGCGCAGCGGCGATGGCCGGGGCCAAGGCGGGGGCGGCGGCGGCCTCTGCGGCGGCGTACGCAGCCTACGGGTACAACGTCTCCAAAGGTACGTGGGGCAGGGCAGGCACCAGGCTGCCCAGAGCACAGCCAACATCAGCTGGCCTGATGGCTGCCTACAGCTGTCAGAAGATAGGTTAAGTGTTGTGTTGGTGGTGCTGCTTGTCCATTGTATTCTGAGATCCACGCAATACAAAGTGTGGCATGGTAAGGGTGTGAGAGGATAGCCACATTTACCTCAGATGACCTTGAGTTTCATCTGCCCTTGAATTATCTCACAGCAAATATTTTTCCTCATGGCTTTTTTTTGTTGTTGTTGTTGTTGTTGTTGTTGTTGTTGTTGTTGTTGGTTTGGGGTTTTTTTAATGTGGTATTCAGACAGATCAGATAATGTTTATGCCATGGCTACGGCTGTGGTTTTCCTGCGTTGCATCATGTTGAAGTTACAGTATTGCATTCCAAAACCTGCTAAACTGATGGTGATTGAGCTGCAGCTTTACACCAGCTGAAGATAGCCCAGGGTATAACTGTAAGATGTTTTGTATATTAAGGACATCCCTCTTCATTAAACTGTCCTAAGTCATGAATACAGAGTGGTCTTAGGACTGATTGTTAATCCATTGTCTGCTGTTGAGGAACCACAAGTGGAATAATATGCTCATGTAGAATTTGATTCTCTTTTCCATTGCTAGGCATGTCTGCAAGTAGCCCTCTACAAACAGCAATCATTCGGCCTTCTGGACTTGCAGATTTTGGACCTTCAAACGCCTCTTCTCCCTTGAGCTCCCCTTTGAGCAAAGGAAACAGTATTTGTGGGACCCCCAAAAGTTTAAACCTGACCAGCAGTCTCGTATCAGAAACTTCAATTCGGAAGCAAAGCAAAGGTGCCCACACCTCAGGTGGTCGGTAGTAATTTTGAACCCCCAAAGCTTGTCTGAACTGTGTTGGCTTTCAGAGTAGACCACCCTGCCAGTCGAAGGCGTGCTAACAAATGCCTTGTTGCTGTGCAGCACATGTGTGGAAAGAAAATCAAAGCACAATGGGAGTGGGTGGTTGATGTGAGCACTTTGATTATGTGTATTCCAAAAAACTATCTTTGCAGACACTGCAAGAAGGAGGGAAGGGAGTCTGGGGTAAAAAAGCATCCAGCTACTCCATGCAATATCGTGCAGCTGTGTGTGCTTGGAGTCACACCAGTACACTTCCTCTCTTGTAGCCTGAGGTAGAGCCCAGCATTAATTTTGTCCTATGAAATCAGTATCTGAACCCCCAGGAGAATCCTGTAGAGTCACAACACATTTCTGTCCTGGCAGCTGGTTAGTGAACATGCAGGAGGAGTAACTGGGGACAATGCTGAAGATGATGTATGATCAAAAAAATTCTTGGGTTCTTCTGGTGTGGATCTCTGGGTTCTTTAAAGACTTGAAATTCAAAGGAAGGTGTCTCAGGTGGTTTTCAGGGAGCAGACTCTTTTTCAGCACCATTTGTCAGGAAGATGTTCAGAGCAGCAGAATACAGGGAGCGCTGTCAGGCCTCGTGGGAGCAGCAGCGCAGCCTCTGCTTCACACAGTGGAAGAAACCACAGGCCAGCGATTGGTTTGCATTTCAGAGTTCTCATCAGCACGAACACTCACCATGTTCAGAGTGATTTCTATCATTTTTGAGGTGTGCAGAACTCTTAAAAGCTTAGAAACAAAATAGTGCTCTATTTGTACAAATCTTGAGAAGGAGGAAAACTGAAGTGTTGAGGAGGAGTTTGTGCTGCTCCTCTCACCGTGCCGTAGCAGAGCATGGATCTGCAGCTGCAGTGCTGCAAGAGGAGCAATGAAAAGCAATCCTGAGAGAGAGAACTGTGCCATTCCCCCTTCCAGCCAAATCCTGGGAAAAAAATTGTCTCATATCCCAGCCATCCCATTGACTGTTCCTGCAGTGTGTTTTCCCTTCATCTTTGTGATCATCACACATACTGGCGTGGTTGAGTTCACTGCAGTGTGGGCAGTAGCCGTGTCCCATGAGGCTGATAGAAGGCAGTGCTGCCAGCACCCATCCGTGTTCTTGTTCCCTGGTTGTTCCTTCCCCGTTCTTGATGCACAAACCCTGCCCGTAGCCCCTTGCTTTGCTGTAAGCATTGTCTGCATTGCACTGAGATTTAGGTGTGGGACAGTTGTTCTGTCTCACACATTGAATTAAGAGGCTGTTTTGCCGGGGCACTTTCATCCCTTGAGAGAAGCAAGTTGAGTTGCAGGTCTGGGCTGTGACAGTGGAAGATGATTTCTTTTTTTATTATTATAATTTTTTTCTGACCCCAAATCCTTTGCCTGGCGTCCTACAGTGTAGAGCGAGTGCTTCCTGTTGGTTCTGCCTCTAATTTGCACACCTGAAAATAGCAGAACTGAGCTTAGTTAGATTGATTTTTGAACAGATTTGCAGGGGATAATTGAGGGGGAGGTGATGTTTAATTAACTCATGAAGACTTCCCCCTTCCCCTTCTATTCACATGTATATATGATATTTAGAGGGAATCAGACAAATGCCAAGCCTTTTTTTCTCTTTGAATGTGCTGTCTATTTTTGTAACTGAACTTGTACATATGTATAAAGAGAGATACATCTTTCTTTTACTAACTGGAGGAGAAAATCTTAAATAAAATGGAGTGAGATAATTTTATGTAAATCAGTGTCTTTGTGGTTTTTATGCATGTAGCTGTATGAATGAGAGGATTAGGGAAGAGAGCATGGAGGGGTGTGCATCTGGAAGTGCTTCTGGAGACAAACGCTGCTCAGTGTAAAGCTCTAGAGTGTCTGTGCTCTGGCGAGTATCATGTTTGTAACCTTCTTCAGTTACAACTGTACCCTTATCCCATGTTTGTATACACTGATTAGCTCATAATCTATTTTGGAGTAAGTGTGCAGCAGGTCACAAGAAAACAGAAGCAACTATAACATTAAACAGTACCTGGACTTCAGTGGTTGAATTCAATACAGTTGACTGTTGAGACATTATTCTCTTATAGTTATTTCTTTTTTTTTTTCTTATTTTTTTCTTTCCAGTGGGAGTTAAAAGGACTTTTTTATGCACAGTCTCGATCTCCAAACTGCAAGACAGTTGCCTTAGATTATAATCCAAAGTGAAGAGGAAAAAAATAATTATAATTTGACAATCTTGCAAAAATGTAATATGTACTGTCACATGCTATACTGTTGGAAGATTAAATTATTGATTTTTAAAACACTGATAAATATAAAATATTTAAGAGTATAAATGTATTTATAATATACTTCTAAGATAAATAAATATATTTAATGTAACATAAATAAAAATTTAAAAATATTTAAAATCATTTAATCTTCAAGAGAAACACCAAATGATATCACAAGTTGTGGCAAAAGCAGTGGTAGCCCATCTGCTTTCACAGTTTGTGTCAGTCCAAGAAGTTCAGTAAGATCTAACACAGTTGTAAAACAAATTAACTCCTAGATCATATTCAGTTCAATTTCTGTAAGACATTACATTTCAACATTCTTGGTATTATGCATCATAGGAGAAAAGATTCTGTGATAGTAATCAAGGAACTGGGAGAGATCATGTGATGGCTGTCCTAGTCTGACTTCTTGGTTTGGGGAAGGAAGTAGTGCTATAAAGACAAAGACTGGGAATTTTTTAAGAAGGTGGAGGTAGTTTTGTATTCAATACCTGGGGATCACTTCTGTTGAAGTGAGCAAGTGGGTGTGCACACTGAAGCTTTGTTCTTTATAATTTCATCTGAGCGTCTTCTCACTCCAGCTGTGTGCTATGCACTAATGGCTATGCATTAATGGCAGAGAAATTCACTTTACTCCAAGAGATCGAGGTATTTGCTAAAGGCGGACACAATGATTGAATGAACTGAGTTTGTGTATTGAGCTGGAATGGTGAAATAGCTGTCAGTGTGGTTTGGGGGATGTTGGGAGTGCTGTGTAGTCATCATTCTAGTTGATTATAGCATTTTACTCACTGATTACAGCAAAACTGTTAAATACAGTTCACTGATCAATGTTCCTATTGAAGAGATTTAAAGGTGATAATTTTCTTAGGTCCTGAGAAGTGCTGTAGCCTCACACACATGTGGGTAGTTTAGCCTACAAGGGTTGTCTAGTTCAGAAGGATTCCAGAACACCCTTTGTCCTGGCATTTTCTCTTTTCTGTTATGGCTCAAGTCTGCTGTCCTTTCCATTTAGCCAGCCACTAAATTTCTTTTCCTTATTCTGCAAAGAGATGAACAGGTTACTGCAGGATGGTTTGAACCGGGAACTGCTTTAATTCTTCACTTTAGGATATTACTGCTGCACTGTCCAAATGTAGTGTATTTCTGTGCCTTCTCCCCTCTCTGTCTCATGCTTTCCCCACCACAGTGTCCCTGCTCTTCGCTGTCTTGTGTCCCCTTTGTAGAAAGCTGCCTGTCTGCCTAGAGCTGTACCTTGCTTTATTTCCATTTCCCCAAAGTATTTCCTTCAGCAGCATTTCCCAGCGGGGGAGGCACACAAAGCTCAGTGGGAAAAGCTCCATGCAGCAGGATCTGCACTACTTTGATTGTAGCTCAGGAACAGCCAAGTTGCAGCTGAGAGGAGGAAGAGCACAACTGATAAAATCACTCTGGGGCAGGATGTGGATCAGGGTAATTTGGGAAGTGCTGCCCTGTGACCACTGCACTGCATGTTCTGTCCTGGTCTTCTCAGTGAGCTGGACTGCTTCTGCTCCCAGACAGCCTTTACAGGTTCCTCAGCTTCTCACTTCTGCCTCCATCTTTCTTTTTTTTTGTTGACTCTGCAGTCTGAAACACACATTATAACTCTCAGGGAGCCTTACAGGCATGTCTAGTGCTCCCCTTCCTGCTTGAGGAGGGATGGTGGTGCACACCCTGCTGTCCTCTGGAAATTTCTGTTGGAGTGGCTGGAAAACAATTTGTAGCTCACTACCCAAAGGGATGCTGCTTGCATGTGAAGTATAACTGAGACATACATACTAAAATAAAGGTAATCATATCTTACACTCCTAGAATTGTGAAGGATTTCTTTTTTATTTGCAGCCTGCACCAGTTGCATAGCAGTGAATGAGAGGGGAAGGGATGATTCAGCCTTTCTCTCAGGAGCATTTATTAGGACAATACAGATGGCCCAGCTCTTGTAGAGTAAACAAGTTGTTCTTGTAGCACTCACATTAGTACGTGCTCCTCTGAAAAGCATCCAACAAATGCCTCTTGAAATGGAGGAGTGCATGATAAGATGAGTTGGGTTTCCTCCAGCTTCAGCCTCCTCTTTGCTCCTGCCTACCTCTTCAGAAAAGTGAAGTTACTCCAAAGCTAATGGGCCTTCCAGGCATTTTGTACTGTACTCTATTTATAGAATGCTCTTCTAAGGGCATATGAGGGAATGCTTTTACATCCTAAGCATGAGGAAGTGTTTCAGTACTCAGGTATGAAACAATGACTCCTTCCTTCCTCAGGTGATGAGCATCCCTGATAGAATGAGGGATGAAAACATTGGAACACCACTTTTGTGTCTTCTTGAGTTTCCCGTGGACTGTCTCTTCCTTCTTTGTCAGTATTGCTCGTTCTCTTAGGTCTGCTGTACTTAACAGGTGAGCTTCTGAACATCCAAGCACTACAAGTATCCCTGTCATCTCTGTGACTTTTTTTTTGCAAGTAGTTGTATTTTTCCTCCCTGTCCTCAAGCTTATCCAGCTCTTTAAGACCCATGTGTTGTCTTCAGTGCTTTTGGTTGGTAGGGGAAATGCTTCTCTCGAAAGTGTTAACTTTTAAATGCATGACCCTTATGCCTTGCACCTCTGTTGTGAGGCCTGTGAATTAAGATAAAGCTAAGCGTAGAAGAAAAACTCTTACTGTTGCTTAGAGATTAGAATTTACTTGGAAATTTACTACTGACTTGGATTGTCTCACAAAACTGATTTTTAAACTATTTGTTAAATTTATTCAAATTTTCTTATTCATAACAAGAAACTAGCAGCTTTCTTCTCAAGATGTCTTTAAGAAATACTCTCCTCTTAGGTGAAGCAAATCCTGTTGATCTCATCTCTCATCTATTTCTGTAGTTCCTCTGATGTATCCCTACATCTTAACTTCCCAACTGGGTCTTCCTCTAGGAAGAAATACATCATAGGTGGGAGCCCTCCCTCCATACCATGGTAAGATGTCATCTGTCTTTCAGGTGACTGTCCTTTAGGTTTCTTTTCAAGTGTGGTGTTACAGTTTCCCTTGATGTTCAAACACAGAAATTCTCATTTTTATTCAGTTTAGTGAGTACATTTTAGAGTTTTTAAGCTGCTGTGTAGAAAAGTGGTTTTATGATGCTTGTTCTTCAGCTGTGTTCCCAAAGGATTCCCCTCCCAGGTAAGCTCTTTGCTGAGGAGGAACATTCACATTTGCTGGGAACAATTATTCTATAATTCACAGTCTTCTGCAATTCAAGTAACTTTCCTCCACAGACAAATCAACACTTGTATCAGGATTGTCTAAACCCATCCGAGTTCCTCACAGAAGTGCTTCCAAAGCAGTCACCTTTGGCAGCCCTTGCCTCCACCGTCAGTCGGAAGCGGCAGCGCAGAGTGCCTGTCTGTATTTCACTCCGCCTATGGAAGGCTGGTGGGGTTTTTTTAAGAATGGGAGAGTCAGCAAATATCACCTGTAGTTGGCTGAATATTGCTTTGGGTTTTTTTTTTTTTAACTACATTAAGCTTTTGGCGTGTGACTGCAATTAGCTACGTGCTGATCAGCGGAGCGTGCTGCTGCACAGTAAATGCAATGGCACGTGGCCCAACACACCCTTGAGTGACACTTCATTGTCTGTGACAAAGCTCCCAGGTTTTCCTTTGCAAACAGGGGAAAAAGGAGATGTTCAGGCTGTGTGAACCTTCAGAGAATTTTGAAAACAGCCAAAAATCTGGTTTGGGGGATTACTCCATGCATCTGGTGGGTGCTAATGGGAGGGCCCTTCTGAGTCTTGTTCTTGCTGCTCCTGGTCTTTCCTTAGAGTTCATGTGAATGCTTTTTTGAACAGTGTCTGCATTTCTGCAGACCTCCCTCTTCTTGCCATTTAATCTAGATTTTTCTTTGATTTAATCTTATTTACAATCATAGTGCTATGGTATTTCATGGAACTATGGAATGGTTTTAGTTGGAAGGGACCTTGAAGATCATCTACTTCCAAACCCCCTGCCATGGGCAGGGCACCATTTTTGTTGAAGTGGATCTCGAAGTAGCTCTAAAGGTGCATAATGGGACATTTCAGTCTCTGGATTTCAAGGGCCCCTGACACAGTAATTCAGCTTCATCATGTCTGTTTGTCCAGACTGACTGCAGTCTTTCATCATTCTCTGCATGTTCAGAGTTTGGAAGAAATTACTGTAACTAACTTGCAGTCATAATTTTAGTGGGATATTTATTTAATCTGGTTAGCGCAATAAGAATTTTTTTTCTTAGTATTCGAGTAATTTGACACTCAGATGTATTCCAGTTGACTAATTGGAAGCTTACTGACATTGTGATTCTGAATCTGTAATGCACAAGGAGGTTTCTAAAACAGTGTTGATGTGGGACTGGAAGTCCTGACAATTCCTTTTATTGGCTGCTTTGAAGTGCTTTACATGATTTTGAAACAACCAATCACGAGCTTTGCAGCTTCCCTGGCTTTGATAACTTGCTGTTAGCATATGCAATCAGGAGTATATATTGTATAATTAACATTTGGTTTCACTGCAGTTTGCTGTTGTTTGTATCGTTGTGTCTGACTGGAATCAAATAACTAAATACTAAAAGTGAGAACTGGTTTGGTAGAATATTCACAGACAGATTAGGAAGCCCAGCTCTGCCCTGCAATATATAGTTGCTAGCATATGGGAAAAGTAATGTTTAAATTTTTACTTTAGGCCAGATCTCATCTTTGAGATGTTACAGGAATTAATACAAGTGAGAAGTTTGGAACTGTCAGCAGGTAAAAGAGCTTGAGATATTGCAAGAAATTTGAGTGATGCCTGTAAAGCAAAACCACCCCAAGCTATATAAAAATATTTCTCTGCTGAGCTTAAATTTTAGTTGCTTTGATATGTGAAAGTTTAAGAATATTGAGAGCAAATCACTAAACTTGCAACCATACAGATCCTCACTGAACAACCTCAAACATCAGAGTATCCATGAAAATACAAGATGACTCTTGCGTGTTTGCATCAGGATGTAGAGCTGATTACAGGAGCACACACTGTCTCTTTTCCAGTGTGGTATCACTGAACACCCCATGTACAGTTCCGAGTACTCTGAAAAACATCATCCCTCAATATTTCACAATGTGCTTTGAAAGTCATTGTTCACTTTTGAAATCATATTCTTGATGTCTCAGCTCCCCATCGATACGATAGAAATTACACCTCTTCACAAAGGTCTCATGAAGAGGAATTTAGGCTTGCCAAGGTGCCACAGTGATGTGCAGATGTTGCTACAGTGATTTGCCAGGGAAAAGTCGAAGTGGGGAGGGAACAGTCCCCCTGCATTTGTGTGCATAAAGGCATAAACAAATATAGGACCATACAAGAGAAGAAGGAATTGAATTGCTGCTCATTTTTAAGGTCCTCCCATCAAATGAAATGAGGCGGCAATCCTCTGGGAAAAAATAGTGGATATTTATTCTGAATGAGCCTAGTCCCACAGTTACTTTTTTCTCCTCAGTCCTGAACTCATCTGCCCTCAAATTATAGGATATATTCCCAGGAATAGATTCAGTATATATGTAGTTGAGAGACAGAAATGCTTCCAGAATCAAATGTGCTGTGCAGCAGCAAGAGGCACTTTCATCTGGCTCCTGCCTAACATGTCCAGAGTCTCTTAGCTGCTGTCAAAGGAAAGATGAAAAGCAGCATCTATCATAGCTGTGGGGAGCTGGGCACTCCTGCACTTTTCCCTCTCTAAAGATGGGATTGTGTGTTTGTGGGGAGAAACAACTTGAACTAAACCACACTCCTATAAAGCAGAGCAAAAAATGAATGTATGTATCATCTGACATGAATTTATGTATCATCAAAGAACCTGCTAGCTGTTTGAAACATACTTTTGGCTCAGTTTTACTTAAAGAAATGAGCACTTCACTGCAAAACAAGAATAAGTGAGATTTCAGCCCATGACGCCAGTGGAAGCACCCTGAGGACAGAGCTGCTGACCCCAGCTGTCTGTAACAGGATCTCCCACCCCTGTGCACCTCCAGCACATCCAGCAACGAGTCACCGCAGCGCTGGGAGGTCACTTGCAGCGCTGGCTGTCACTTGCTGCTGTGACACGTGGAAGCACGCGTGCCGGCGCTGTGGCCAGAGGTGGCCCTGCCTTTCCCGGCCGGCCCGGGGGCCAGGGCAGCGCGGCTCCCTCCCTGCTCCCTGCCTCCCTCCCTGCCTGCCCCCTCCCTCCCTCCCTCCCTGCCTGCCCCCTCCCTGCCGTGGTAGCCCTCCTTCCTCGGAGCTTGGACTCGGAGTTTGGTACACCGCCTACACAAGGAGGGGATTAAAAGCTGCTTTAAAAAGTTTGTTTTCTAAATGTTTTCAAATGTCACATATGCTTTGTGTAGACAGTTTAATATCAGCAAGCTGGCTGGTCGCCCCCCAGGCGGCTCGTTTGTAGACGAGGTTATAATTGCTGTAAGTGGGCTGGATGTGCGTCTGTGAAATGACTTCCATACTGTCTATGCTGTTGGTGTCTCTCAGTCCTCAGGCTCAGTTTAAGGCAAAGCAGAGAGCTGAGGCCAGAAGGCAGTGAAAGCCAGTGCTCACGCCATCCTGGCCCATCCCTGGCCTCCCTTTGCCCGTGAAGGAGGGCACCGGGGCAGGTGCAGTGCAGTGGGAAGGTGGCACGGCGCTGTGCGGGTGGCAGGGAAGCCGCGCTGCGCAGTGGGAGCGCGGGCAGGTGCCCGGTGTGCCAGAGCTCTCTGCCAGCAGGGCACAGGAGAGCTGCACGTAGCCAGCCTGTGCCCAGCCAGCTCAGGTGTGGGTTCATCATGTTTCTGAATCTCAGGCTTGCAAACCAGCACGGGTACGTGAAACCTCTCCAAACTCCCCAAAAGTCACCCTCTGACTTGCCTTTGTGTGAATGAAACTCTTACAGATTTCCAGGTGCCTCAGTCGCTGGTGCCTGCTTGTGGACAAAGCAGCACTCTGTAGCTTGCTCCTGCTGTGTGAGCCAGCAGGATTTGGGTAGTGGGATAAAAACTTCCCCTTTCCTTTGGTGACAGGAGTTTTAAGTGCTGGTAGCTATCAAGCGTCTCCTCAGTTGTCAGGCTTAGACCAAGTTGATCCTGGTGTTTTTAATTGAAGCTTCGTGGAAATGAGTCCTTTTAAAACAGTAAGGTGAGGGAGGCAAAAAGCAGCGTAAACAGGAGGACATAAGAGAGAAGTCTTTGTTCTTGTGTTCCCAGAGCAGCCCAGCGTGGTCTGGGAACAGTGTGGTGTCCCCAGCTAGGAAAACAGCACCTCTGTCTTTGAACTTCCCTGACCTTTTACGTTATTTCAGTCTCATTCTCTAGAGTTCAAGGTACTGGCTGTGCTTCAGGAATTCACAAGCATAAACACTCATCAGTGTGGCTGGCACTACGATGAGATGAAAAGGGAGTTGAGAAGGGATAAAAAACATCCAAAAGCCAAACAAAAAGTGTACAGGGTTTGTAAACAAAGCATGTAGAGCTTCCCCAGTGCTGCCCAGAATGCCCACTTCCTTCCGCCCTCCCTCCCCTCCAGGGCTCAAGGCTCCTTCAAACCCACAAGGGGCTTCTCTCATAATTTTAATACAGCATATAAATCAGGGAGGTTTTCACCTAAGCCAAGACAACTGAGTTAGTAGGAAATTCCCAAGTGCTTTGAGCAGCAGCTAGTTTTGCTGCAAGTGTAGTTTTCCCACAGCTTGACTGTAAATCAATTTTATTAATCCCTTCCTGTTCCTCCCATGCACAGGGACTGATTCTGTACTGAGCTGGGCTGAGTGCTGATGGCACATCACTGATCAGTCACGCACTGGGACTGTCCTTTTTTATGCTGCATCAGTCCTTGAGTTCTAAAAAATATTTGGATTTGGTGCTACTGAAGTCTGTGGCCTGTTGTGAAAACTGATGGCATCAAAGTGAGAAAGAAGTCTGACTCGGGAAACATCTCCCATCCAAATTCTGCTCATTTGCTTTCCTTCCTGCCTTTGGGCTGAAATTACTGCACTGAATGTTATAAAACCTGATTTCAAGATTCAGCCCTAGATTGACTACCAGGTTTTGGGAAGTGTCAGCTGTGCCCCCATTCTGATGCTGAACTATCTGGAATGTGTTTCCTGGAGAAGTGTCAAAGCACACAGGTGGCCACGTCTGGATACTTGGCTCAAAGTCTGTCTGCCTTGTGCTGGTGCAGCTGTACACCCAGCAGACCCTCTTTCCTTCCCCTGCTTTCTTTTCTCTCCAAGCTTTCCTGGTGGCAGGAGCAGAAGAACAGGCTGTTACCAAGCCAGACGTGCTTTCTGGGCAGCTGCACCCTGTGTTCAGTGGGCACAAAGTGCCTCTGCTGCGAGGGGAGCGTGGCCAGCACAGCCTGCGCAGGCTCCGACACACGGCAGCTCCGGCTGGAGCACTAAGCATTCTTTGGGGTTTTATCTTTTGCTGTTCCTCTGCCTGTGAAAAATCTGTAGGTAATTAAATCCATATTACAGCCCTTGAGGAGTAGGCTGACACATATGGAATAACATGTGTTACATGCAACCAGCTGCAGTTCTGTAACAGATGCTGAGTCCGGCGTGTGCCATTCCCTGTGACTTGCAGGCCACCTGCAAGACTCTCCCTGCCACACATGGCAGAGCCCCAGGGAGCCTCTCAAGCCTGTGGGCATGCATACAGAGCTCCACCTTCTCCCTTCAGCTCCTCCTGGGACTGAGATCCTGGGCTGGCTCCTTAGTAGCCTTCAAAGTTCGTGCTGGCCCGACTCTTGGGATGCTCACATGTACCTGTTCCTCAGGTACATTTGACCAAGCCATTGGCTGCTTTCACACCCATTTGAGGAAATCTGGTCCATTCCCTCTCCTCTCCCCTCTCCTACCACCTCCTTCCCTTGCCAAGTTGCATGCATTTGTTGTCATCAGCCACAAATACGAATTTGGTCTCATTCATTTTCTGACCTAGAGAAGTACCTGAAGCACAGGTAAGTTCACACCTTGGAGATACTATATTTAAACTACATTTTTACTAAAGCTGGAATCACTTTGGTGGATTTACCTGTGTGGTCTCCTCTGTTCTGGACACTCCACCTTGAAACTGCAATTACATTGTAGCATCTAAAAACCAGAGGTTTTTCTTCTTGATTTGGTCTTGTCTGAATCCTTTTAACTTTGCTGAGTTTGCTTATCCTTTCCCTGCTTTTCAAGGACTGTTTGCCCTCAGGAGTGCTTTAACATACGAAGGCTGAGGCTGGATTAACTGTTGTCACTTACTTTATTTAGAGGGCTTTTGCCACTGCAAAGTAGCTGGGTAGGTCCTGTCTTAATGTACTCAAGGAAATGGTGACTCAGGCCTATGTTCCTGACTATGTGGGAACTGCTGGGCAGGAAAATGGAAAGGGCTGAAGAAGGAACTGAAATCATATTAATTGTGCTGCTTTTAGGCTTGGGAAATATGCAATTGATAGAGCTTGTAAATGTGATTCCATTGCAACTGGTTTCTAATGTGAGGTGACCTGATAGGCACAAGCTTGTCATAGGGAAGTCAGAAAAAACTGCACATGCAGTAGGAAGCTGCTGGATAGGGAAGCATCTCCAGAAGTGTCTGGCAACACTGGTTGTCCCACCCTCTGACAATGGTGAGTGTTTTTTTCCCAGGCCGTTTGTCAGTGGCAGAGCTGCAGGAAGCTGGAGCTGCACCCTCAGCCAGCTGCTTCACTTGGGCTGGCAAGAAATGGACGGGAAACCTATAGCGAAACACACCTGGGGTAGGACACTGTCTGTGTGTCACCATCGACCTGGCACTCCCAAGTGCCATGGTTGTGAGGCTGCCTCCAGGCAGCAGTCGTATTCCTCCCACTTGGTTCATCCGAGGCAAGGAACCCCCACCTCTGTGTAGCAGTACAAAGTCTAGGCATGTAGCAGATGTTGCAGGGTGCCATCTCTCCTCACTCACATGGCCCAAGTTCAAATCTGGGATGGCAACCTTTAAATTAATCAACTGACCAAAATATGACCGGTTCCCAGACTCACAGGACACAGTAAAAGCCTTGGGAGAAAGAAGTTAAGTAATTACCTCAGTGTCTTACTGACCTGAAGATGCAGTGACAGGGTGACAGCAGCCAGCTGCCATATTCACCGCTTCTGATGAGAAAATGGGGTTCTTTTTTTGGAAGTCCACTACAAAGAATTCCTTGGGAAGAAAATGGTAGTTCAGTGGAGTAATGAACCTGTGCTTAAAACAGTGAAGTTTTTCAGGGAAGAAGAAACAGCCACCGAAGGAACATTCTTAGTGTAGCTGCATTGTTCACAAACATTCACTGCTTGTTTTTACCAGATGTGAAAGATCCTGTGGCCAACCCAGGCTAGGCAGGACAAGGCAAGGGGCTCTCCCTGTGCAATGGCAATGGAGGTTGCTCAGTGCACAGCTGATATTAATTCCTGTCAGTGGCATCTTTGTGCCTGTGAAGATGGTTTTGTTTTCTCTGGAGTTATTCTGGAATCTGACCCCAGTCTTGTACTAGTGAGGGGGTGTTTCTCTGCAGGTAAGTTCAATTTTTAACCCTTTGATTTTCCAGCTGGAGGATACCCCAGCCCCTGGGGTGCAGCTGCTCAGCTGAAGTGAGAGCCTCCACAGGACAGTGGAAGCATATTTTTCTCTAGTCTGTTATCCCTGCCTTTAATTAGTGGTACATTCAGTTGTTTCAGTTATTTTTCACTTCATCACTCAAGTCTTGAGGCAGGTTATTCTGGTAGGTACAGTGATCTGCTGGCGCTGAGGGAGCTGGTAACTAGAGGAGCAGGAATGTGCACATTACCCCTGTACACACCACGTGGGGCACAGGGCAGGAAAAAATAACTGACTCCCTCCCTTACTGTAGCCAGCAGATCTGGCTGCAGCTGCAGTTTCTGCTCCATCCACTGTTACTTCTTGGAAACAGCAGTGCCAAATTATACTCAGAATGAAAATCCTTTCACCTGCCAAGGAAGAATTACATTTCTGTGCCTGCCCTGCAGAGCTGGGAGGGCTGGCTTGTGTCTCTTGTCAGTACCAGCACTCCACAATCAACAAGAGCTGGAAAGAGAAAGTCACTGAATCCCCTTTTCTCAAAGGGAAAGAGTCAGTTGGGTTCTTCCACTAGATTTGGCAGAGGCATGCTGCTCAGCAAGATGATTTTAAAAACCAAAACAACAACAACAAAAAAATCATCATAGATTTTAGGAAAATAGGAACTTCAGCAGCATTAGCAGTTAAGGCTTTGTTAAAAAAAAAAATCACCATTAAAAAAGCCACAAAAAAAAAAAACAAACAAAAACCCACCAAAAAACCAACAAAAAGAGCCACACATCAAAAAAACAAAACAAAAACCAAAAAAACCAACGAGCTGAAAAAAAACAAACAAAAAAACCCACCCCAAAAATAAAAACACAAGACTTTTTATTTTGAACTCTAAGTCCATCATGAAAAAGACTAACACCAAAGTACATGAGACTGACTTTGTCAGTTTGTTTTATTACTGGGCACAGCACCGTACCACTTCATATGCATACAAGCCACAGTAATACAAACAGTCCCTAGCCTTTTTTATAATTTAAAAATCACATGGCATTTGGGAGGAGCCAGCAGTCCCAGGGGTCAGCTCCCAAGAGCTATTTTGCTGCAGTTGCAGTAGCAGCAGTTTTCTCACCAAATACTGTGGGTTTTCATGCTGTTAATATGTGAAGCTGCAAAGTCTGAGCTCGCAGCAGTGCCTCTGCTTAACACGATCAAGGCAGGCTTTTCAGCAGCTCACAGGCTTTCAGGTATGCTCACTCGTGGTGCTCTGAGTCAAATGGAAGGTGCCAGACAGGCTCCCCTGTATGGAACTAGAACCCTCACATGCTTCTAGAGAAACCCACATCATCCTGAAGTTTATCCAGTTCAGGGCTAGTTAAAACTCTCCTGCATTCTGCCTGCTTTCCTGCAGGCAGCACAGGCTTCCCACACAGGCAGGACCTTTTCTTACAGAGTCAGTTATGTCTGGAGCAGCACAAGGACAGTGAAGCTTGGAAAAAAGCTTGTCATTAAAGCAGGCTTAGCTCCTCAGAAAACGGATTTAAAACTAGAAGGCACAAATGCAAGGTTGAGTGTGGGCTGCATACCACTGTGGCATGTGAGTAGTTTAGATACCCCTCCTAAGAGGAAATGTATCACATAATAAATACAGTATGACATTTTAGAAAAGAAGTGCATTACTGTGATCCTTCACAACATAAGGAAGTAGGATCCACAAGAGCATAAAGAGGCCTGTTCACTTTATATTGCACAAACATTCCAAAATTTAGTGTCAGGTCATTGTATTGGAGGTGGGACAAGGCAGGGGAAAAAAATAAAGGTTTTATTTGGCAGAATCTGCCAAAGTCTCCACCACCACACACACAGCTTTTTGCCAATCTGAGGTAGAATTACATATATACTGCTTAAACCCAGTCAAGTCCTGCTCAACTAGTCTTCAAAGAAAAAAAAAAAAAGATATGAAAAAAAGAGAAAGTGCACAGAAAAGATGAGCCTCTTTCTCTATAGAAAATGAGTGCCTCAGGTTTGACTCCCAGAAGCAAGTCTTACAGAGCAGAGTTCCTGTGAAGATCCCAGCTCCTCAGCTGGAAAGCAGTGATGGGTATTGTGATGCTACAGATAAGGAGTGTAACAAGTACTAATTGCAAGTCCTATAGCAAGCATTTTACTCTCCACTTCTCCCTCCCCAACAACTTGCTAGTTAGTTCTCCCTTTATTCACTCAGTCCAGTGTATTTTGTCAGAGTTAAGATTGTCCCCACTGCTTTCTTCTCCCTTATGTCCCTTCTACTGAACCCTGCAAAAAAAAAAAATCTCCTATTTCAACCCTTAGACTTCTGAGGGACACTTGCAGTTTCTTCTAGAGACTCCTCTGTGTAGTATAGACACGGAAGGATGGAAATAAGAGCCTCTTCGATGGAGAAGAGATGTTTATCCTCTGCTTGAGGACAGAAGTAGCGCATAAAGTCTGCCAGTCTCAGCAAGTACTCTATGTTATGACCAGCACAACCACTTGAGACAATGATTTGAGCTGCAATGTCTTCTTCAGATGCTGGGCCAAGGTAGGAAGGGTTCTGGGGTGTTGCAATGTAAACAAGAGCCAGGATGGGTTCCTCTGCATCTTTCTCCTGAGGGTGGAACTTCACCAGCTTGGTGTCATAGCCTCCCAGGACAGCTTCTCGCATGTTGAGATACTCGAGCGACGCAGCAATTTGTTCCCCACGGACTTCATAGGCTACACCCCACGTGCACGCCTAAAAGTCAAAGAGCAGGCTGGTTACGGGATGCTCGAACTGCACTGGCCTGTCCAGCCGCCCGCTGTTCCAAATCACGGCTGCCCCACTCCGGGGGATCCCCGCACGAGGGACAAGAGCCCAGAGAAGGGTGACACACGGCACAACCCCCCACGATCCCGGCGGGGCTCAAGAGCAGGTCACACCTGTGCAGGTGCTGAGGCGGGCACCCCGCGCAGGCCAGGCCAGCCCCGCTACTCACCCCGCAGTCCTCCAGCAGCGTCACCACCCGGCCGGGCTGTGGGCACAGAAGAGGCAGCGCCGTCAGAACCGAGCCGAGCCGACACCGGCGCCCCGCGCCCCCCGCCGCCGCCGCGCCCCCCTTACCGTCTTCTCGCTGCCGCGGTGGAAGGTGTCTCCCTGCCAGAAGCGGCGGCTGTACCCGCGGATGAAGCCCACCTTGCGCGACGTGAACTCGAAGCCCGGCCTCCACACCAGCGAGCCGTACCCGAAGATCCACACCGGCGCCGCCAGCTCCGCGCCCTCCGCCTGCCCCGAAGGTGAGGAGGAGGAGGAGGAGAGGAGCGGGCGTGGCGGCGGCTCCGAGCTCTCCTCGGGCTGCTGCGGGTCGCGCTTCATGTCGGGCTGCGGCTGCGGGCGGTGCGGCGGCTCGGCCGCCCGGCGCTTTAAAGGCGGCCCGGGCCGCCCGCCCGGGTGATGCAACGAGGGCGGGAGGTTTCGCGGCGCCGCGCGTGGGGCAAAGCGGGCCGCGGGTTGCGTCAGGCGGGCGCCCGGCCGGGGTCGGCCCGTCCGCAGCGCTGGCTGCGAGGCTCCCGCCTGGGCATGCCGGGGGATCGGCCGCTGCCAGAAGGCAGGGGCCGCTGGAGCGGAGCGCGCCGTGCCCAGAAGGGAGAAGCTGGGCTGGAGTGAGCGGGCCGGCGCTCCTTTGGAGCCTGCCCCACGCTCCGGGCTTTGGCTTTATCCCAGAACCTGAGGTGCTGCGCTGGAAAGCCAGGCGGTTAATGTTTAGCTGGGTGGCGCGGCAGCACCTGACGTCCACAGGGCCAAGGTGTAAGGAACATTGGCAGAACAGAATAATAACATCCACACTAGTGCGAGAACGTGGTGCTGAATCCAGCTACTTGCCTGCATGTTCCCTAAAACTATATCCACGCTGGAGTGTCAGCTTGTAATACATAACATCGTTACGTGGAGGGGTGCAAGGGCTGTCTGTGTATGGGACGGACACCCAGCTGTCAGCCAGCTCTAGGCAGGTTGTGACAACTAAGGAGGTGGACTTTTACATTACAAAGTAATCCATTTTGGTGAGAGAGGAGGAGAAAGAATAAAAAGCAAAATCACCAAAATGGTTCTCATTATTGTTCTTGTCCTTTGCACTTAATCTAAACAACCTATTTACAGTCTTTTATTTAGTTTCCTGATGGTCCCCATCCAATTGGCACCCACCTTTCTGTGCCACGTCACAGGAAGTGATGTCCATGGTGGGTGCTCCCTGTACTGTGGTGTGTTCACCACGGGTGACAAGAGTCTGCATGGCTCTCACATCTGCCCTGCTGCTCTGTGCCTCACACAGCATGTCCTTGTGTCCTGCCCTGCACGACTGACTCTCTGACTTGTCACGGTGGATGACCCTTCACAAGGTCAGCCTTGCTACGGAGCCCAAAGCTCCTTCATTTTCCTCTCCACTTGCGCTTTTCCCAGTCACCTTCGCTGTCTTACTCAGGCTCAAAGGTATGGGGTTGGCATGGCATGCTCCCAGCCCTTCACACCACACACCCATGCTGGCACAGGCTTGCAACCTCTTAATCCTTTTCTGATGGTCCCTTTCCATAGGCAGAAGGTGAATCCATCACCTGTCTGTACAGCTGCTCTATTCACGGTCCTTAGTCAGACCAGAAAATGCTCCAGAAACTGTTCTTGTCAGCCGTCTCCACTTTGCAAAACAAGAGATGAATCTCTAGTCTCATATTTTTTCAGTCTTGTGGTTCCTGTCCCCTAACATAGAAGCCTCCTGCCTTAGCAGGAGTTTGTCAATGCTAAAATGATATGGCCTTTAAATCGAATGAAACCAGTGCCCTCTGGGAGTTAAACCAGTCTTCTGTGTCCCATTGTATATGTAGAACAAGTGCATATTTTTCATATTTAGTTCTTTATTTTTTTTGTTTCCTGCTAAAATCAAGGAAATTTGAGCAAATCCCCAATATGTAATTAACAAAAACACCTTGTCTGTAAGTGCATCCTCATTATTAAGAGCACAAAAAGAGACAAATCAGTCCAGAAGATAAGATGGAGAAGGTCTTGCTAGGTTCTGGTCTTAATAACACTGGTTAAAAAAAAATCTGAAGTCTTTCTTCAGTTTTCCCCAGGATGTGAATTTTATCCAATTTATTGGTTTGTTCAGTCTGGAGGAGACTGAGAGGAGACCTCACTGTGGTCTTCAACATCCTCATGAGGCGAAGCAAAGGGGCAAGTGCCAGTCTCTTCACTCTCGTGACCAGGGACTGGACTTGAGGGAAAATCATGAAGCTGAGTCAGGAGAGATTTCAGTTTGATACCAGAAAAAAGTTTTTAATGCAAAAGTGGCTGAGCACTGAAACAGGCTTCCCAAGGAAGGGGTCACAGTACCAAGCCTGTCTGGTTTCAAGAAGTGTTTGAATAACACTCTCAGGTACAGGGTGTGATTCTTGGGGTCAGGGCCAGGAGTTGGACTCGATGATCCTGATGGGTCCCTTCCAACTCAGCATCTTCTGTGATTCTGTGATCTGAGAATGCACTGTGACTGAGAAATGCATGTGTGACAAAGCTCTAGGTATCTTATCTGCTGGTAATAAGCTAAGGAAAATTGACCCAAGAAATTCAAAATTATATCACTGGGAAGTGACTGCATGCTTGCTGGTGAGGGAGAAAAATTGCTGCATTCCTTTGCAGAGCTGTCTCATTTGTGCATCTGCCTTTGCTTAAAGGCTCTGGTGCATGGCTAAGCCAGATTTGTAATGGAGAGCCAGTGTGTACAGCAAAAGCCTCAGGGGATCAGCTTCAGATCGCACACCAGCTAAATACTACAAGTCTCTGCTCCCTGCAGTGCTGTACAACCAGATCAATGAGGTATGAGGTAGAAACTCCTTTTGAAGTCCCTGATTTTCTTGTGTAAATTGGGATATTGCTCCATCATTAGGAGCACAGCCTGAGGGAAGACTGTAACTGAAGTTGTAGCATATACAGCAAGAGCTTAAGAATTTTTTGTTGTTGTTTCAAGATTTCTTTCATTCATTTCTTACCTTGACTCCACCTTCACTGTACTTAGGTTAAATAAACTAAGGGCATGAGGATCACTAAGGGCAAATGCCTGAGCAGAAAAGGTGTCTTGCAGGCAGTGTAGGTGCAGCTATGTAAGTGAAGCAGGTGGGTATAAAGGAGATGGTTGGAGCTTGTGTTCAAAAGGGCAGGGGAGCAGCCTGCCAAAATGAGACACAGGAATGTTCACACAGATGTGAGAGAGGATGTGGAACAGCAGTGGAGTTAACTGCTAGGGAATATGATGTAGATTTTGTAGTACAACAAAAGGAGATGGAAAAAAGCCATAGCATTTCAACAGTTTAAAAGTGCCTACGGGAAAAAGAAACGGAATATAATGGTCATACTCTGTTAATAAAATGATAATTGAAAAAAAAAAAAAAAACCAAAAACAACTTAACAGCAGTAAGAATGTTTGCTTTGCCCTGGAACCTTTGGGAAAGAGAAAAAGGCAATCATAGCTTTATTTGTTACTCCTGAAACAAGTTTTTCCATGTTTCAGGAAAAGAAGAAGCTAGTTTCCCTTTAGCAGTATGTGCTGTTCTTCCCCAGAGCAAGCATTCCCGTGTTGGTGTGGGGTGACCAGCAGTGCCAGGGCTGCCTGTTTTTCAGGATTCTGGTGAATCACCTTAGAGCCAGAGGAACCAACTACAGGGCTGGCATGACACATAGCAGTGGCTTGTGTGTCAGGCTCTTATTTACTCAATAAACTGAGGGCACATACTGGGTCTTACCAAAAGTTGGTATGTTCAGAAAATATCAGCTGGGGAGAGGAGGATTGCCAGATCATTTCCAGATACCACACGTCTTCCAAAACCTTGGCACTGCTTTCCTTTCTACAATGAGCAGACAGGAGAATATAAAAACTAATTGTCCTCTTTTCCTGAAGACTTCAGTAAAGATTAAAGTTTCTGGAACTGGAGATTAAGTTGAAACAATGCCACAGACTATATACAGAAATGTAAATCAGTGCTATTCACCTGATATTCACAAAGGCACATCCACGTGCATCACCAGGGGTCTTACTCACTTCTGTTTGAGGAATCCAATTCTTATGGCATTCACAAATCCCCTCCAGATGTGAACACTTACCATAGAAACATGTAGTCAGCCTTGTTTCAAACATGGAAATGCAGAAGCCACGTTGTCAAAGCTTCTGTATTAAAACTTGGGGATCAGGAGAAGTGTATACAACAGTAGGAAATAGGTGTATTTGAATTTGTTTGCTGCATCCAAAGGGAACACACTTCCATTGTTAAATGCATTAACTTGTGGGGTTAAATACAGTCTTGAGCACAGAGAATTAAAAAAGGGAAAGGACACACCAGTATGTTGCAGAGAACAACTGTAAAATCCAGAGGAAAAAGTACTGTAAGGACATCAGACTGAAAAACAAGTCTAGGACAAGGTGGTAGTTTGGGCGATTCTTCTGCAGGACAGAAGTTGAACTGGTGCTGACCTACCTGACATTTAGCCTGTTTACCCCGTGACTGCTACAGCTCTGACTGTTGTCAGTTGTCTTGGGAGATTTTGCAGTGTCCCCAGTTCAAAGATGAGAATCACAAACTTTGTATAAAAAGAAGAAAAATGGGTTTACAGGTAAAATTTTAAACAGGTCTGAGGATCACCCTCAACCTGGTTGATACAAGCAGGTAGACTGAAGAGTCCAAAGACAGAAATATGGAAAAGCAACAGAAATTTTAATTCAAGGTAGAAAGCAAATCTATGATTTGCATTCTAAGTAGGGAAGGATAACTGTTTTGGGAAGTAACCAGCTGATTTCAATAACAGTTTAAGAAATGATAGGGAATTCATACAGGATGGGAAAGGAATAATGCAACAGAGAAACTTCTGCTTTGGCACTTAGCTATGTAATGAACTAAGAACTGCAGAAGTTTGGGCCAATTTGCACATTTGCAAAAAATTTAAAACTCAGTAAGAAGCTTTCTAGTCAAATAAAGAGGGGATTAAGATAAATATGAGATTACTGGCAGGAATATGACTTTGGTCAACAACAGATACCTTAGATGCAAACCAGTAAAAGACAGGATGGTGATTGCTGTGAGTCCTTTTAAAAAATTACCACATCTGAAGGAAAAGCACTGTTCTTAGAACTCCTGGTGCTTGTGTCAAGGGAGGTGGAAAAAAGAGACACAACCCAAAAGTTTATTAGTAAAGAATGTAAATATATAAATGGAGCAGGTACCACAACTGGAAAATAGCAAGTGGTTCCTATATTTGCTCCTATAACTGAGCAAACTAAAGCCCTGTTATTGAAATGAAATTCACACAAAGGGATATGAGCATTAACTGGACATAAGTGGCTTAGCTGGAAGATTAAGAATAACCTAACCTGCAGGGCAGCAAGTTTTTAAATCTGCACCCTGCCCCCCCCCCCCCCCCCCCGGCCGTTCCCCACAGTTATATGAAGGGCCAATAACAGTAAAATAAGTTCTTTATGTAGATTTAAGTGCAAGAGAGATTATGTGATGTCATTACCTGCTGCCTTTCCATCCACTGCTCTCATCTGATGAGCAGAAAGTTTTTATTTCAGGACTATCACAGGAAGTAGCTGGAGTATAGCCAAGCACCAGAATTTCCCCAGATTTGTAGTGTCAGAGAGGCTTCATCAGTTTGCAGTGATGAGGTTCTGTCCTGACACGCTTGCAGCTGTTCTTACCCAGATTGTCGCAGTGTCTTCATAACAAACATTGCTTCTCTTCTGCTATGGATTCATTTTCTACAACACAGCTAGCTAGAGTATGACCCCAAAGCCCTAAACAAGCACAAACTGAGAGTTCTGAAATATCTGACTGATATATTAATGACAAACAATAGCTGCAGAACAAATGCAAATCCTGAAACATCACTTCATCCCTCGACTACTGAGAAACCCCAGATAAAGTAACATTACAGTATCATCTGGAATTTTGAAGGGTAGAAGGATGTTGAAATTCATGTTCTGCTTAGCAGCAGAGAACTGAGCTGTAAAGTCAACCACCAAGCTTTAAGAAAGAACCACAAGTAGCCAGTGTGCTTTTCAAAGAGAGGAAGCTGCAAGCTGCCAAGCATAATAAAGGCACAAGAGATTTCTCCTTGGGAAGAAAGCCCATAAAACACACAGCTAGAGAGATGAGAGAGAGGCCTATAAAGACAGAGTAAGAGCAAAGTCTGCAACAAGACTAAGCAGCACAAAGAGGAGCAAAGTCCTCCCTCTACCAGGCATCTGGTAATGCTGACATACCCCACTGTAAGGAGAGAGCCAGACCCCCAGCAACCCTGCCCCTCTTTGTAATGGCTGGAGGGCTGGATTTGCACCTGGAATAGTCACTAATAGTCTTCATCTGAGAGAGGAAGATAAACCCACCTGCTACCCACTCATACAAGTCCTTATCAAGGCAAAAAGGAGAGTAGGAACAGTGCTTTTGACTCTTGATTGCTCCAGGGCAGGAAGATGTATGTGTTGACTTTACAATCAAAGCAATAACCCAGCCACTCAATGCGTGGGGCTTATGAATCAGTGTGGAGAAAGAGTGATAAGTAGCTATCTCAAAAAGAACTTCCTCCTTTACTGCCTCCCTTCTCCTTTACAGTTTTTAGTGTGTCCATATGACTCGCTTATTTTGTATTTCACTCTTTTGAACATTTGAGTTGCAAGCAAATGACTTACCTAATGTGATGCTTAATGCAGAGGAAGACAGATGCTTTTGCTGTTGTATCAGTAAATGGGATTTGTTTATTTCTAGAATGACTAAAACTCTCATTGCTGTGACCAAAAACCCCAAACAGTCCTGAGATTGTGGCTCATAGAAAGCTGATTATTGTTAGTGACAAGTACTGAAAGATTGTGCTTTAAATGTGGCCATGCTGGGCAGAATTTTGTGTTCTGATGTAAAAACTGCATTTCTGTCTGAAGGAAATTTGCAGTCCTGCTGAAAATATTTGTCTTTCTGTTTTAGTGTCTCTGGCACATACATTGAAAACTGTTTGTGGTTTGTTTGAAAAACAGGTGTAGATGTGTTGTATGTGATCTAGCATGTTTGGTTTTGTGGCATTGACAGGACAGATTTTGTCTCAACAGTAGCTCTGTTCCTTTTGTGATTTCCTAAGTCATGTCCACTTAGGTTTTTGGGCACTTAGTTCTCAGTTGTCTCAAAATAAAATCCTGCTTTCTTTGCACTTTAATTTGGTAACCTAGGTCTGCAGTTTCCTTTTCTGAATCTTCTTGTCCAGCAGATCCAAAGACCTGTCCTTCCTAATTACAGGTGCTCTTCCCTCTTCCTTTTCTGAATCTTCTTGTGATTAGTCCAGCAGATCCAAAGACCTGTCCTTCCTAATTACAGGTGCTCTTCCCTAAGAGGAGGAGCAGAACATGCCAATGATCACCACCTTCCTTAAAGCCCAATGCTATTTATTTAGAACAAGATGCTATGGAAAAAAGCTACTTAATAAGCCAAGACATGACTCACACACCTGCTAAGTGTTGCCTGTCTTCCTTGTGGTGCCCTGGCAAATATGATAAGCAAGGTCTGCCAGCTCTTTAATTCAGAGAGAGCATCTGTGTATCAGCTCGTGCTGTCTCTGCTCCAGAAGACAAAAATGAGTGCCAGGATTACAGGCATGAGAACTTGTGTGAAGACATGCAGGTTCCACAGAAACACTTCTCATTCAGCCTGGAGCACAAATGCATAAGTAACATGTGCTGCCCAGAAGTCAGTCCCCACCATCCTTCCCATCCTGTGGGCCAGCAGTCAGTTCTGGAGCATCTCTGCAAAGCTGGGTAGACTCCTGCCTGTAACCAGTCACGCTGCTCTCTGAAGTCAAGTGCCTGCCACCTTCTTGCTTGTGAGAACAGCAAAAACTTGCATGGCTGGACAGCTGAGAATGCTCAAAAGTAATCAGTAGCTGCTGGATTTTCTGTATGGCCAAGGATGGGCATTGTCCTCCTATGCTCAATCACATGCAAGATCAAAACAGGAAAAGCATCTGCCTGGACAGAGCTGCCCTGTGTGTTGGTTGTGGCCAGTCCTGGGGTCCTGGGTTGTCCTGGTGCATTCCATGCTTCATAACCTTTGTGGCAGTTTGCTGTAGAAGCATTTGAAAGCTTGGTGTAATCGTTTCCATCATGGGGATATCATGACCCTCGAATACTTTAAAACTATTGCCGATTATGAAGGTGAATTTATTTCAACATTAAACCTCTTTCAGTTGAGTTTTTAGTAGATATGATGCTTCCAAGCCTACTGGAGCGAGAGGTCAGAAAGTGCAGCCGTAGCCCATGTGGAAGCAGAATTTTTCTAGTGAAATAAGATGAATACTATCTTGAAGAGAAGGCATGGTTTTTGTGGTCCTGTTACCAGACAGGCAGGGGCTCTGGTCACAGTGTCTTTGAAATCTGGTTTGGCTTTACAAAAACCCCAGAAATGTGTGTGTCTTACTGTGCTCTTTTTGGGGAGGGAAGGTTTCCTTTCTGTCCCGTATGGAACACTGGGGCCACGTAGCAGACAGTTTGTGCTGTCCTGCACTGACATGGAAACAGAGGGCTTCTGAGAACATGTCAAGTCATAGGCTGTGGTGGTAACAGAGGGTAGGTGGGAGGAACACCAGTGTCCAGGCTTCAGGCACTTGACTGCCTGGCCAAGACTGCTGCAGAGAGAGAAGCTGATCAACAGGGTGAGTCAGGCATCAGCATAAATTGAGGTGAATTCCCTGTGGCTGCCCTGTGTGTAAGGGGGTGTGTTTGGGGGAAGCTGACTGCAGGCACGTATAGGAGTGGGCTGATTCACCTGTGCTGCCCGTGACGCACGGCACTGTCAGTGCAGAGCCCTGCACTGCCGGGCTCACGGTGACCGCTGGTGTTTCTGCCCCAGCTTTGTGTCACCTAGACATGCCTGTGCCTGCAGGCACTGCCTTCACCTCCCTCCTCCAGGCAGAAACCAGAAGTCCCTGCCCCGAAGCTGTGTCTTTGCTTTTGTTCTCTGGGCATAAGTCTTGGGTGCTCTTGGTGTGCAGTGGTAGCTGTGTTCCCGTGCTGTGTCAGAATGCCTGAGCAAGCAGGGCTCCTGCAGCCCTGAGCAGCCTCTCCATGAGCTAATAATAACTTCCCTGCTCCCAGTGCACATGTGAGAAGGTTTCTGTCAGCTTTTTGATGGAATGCATGGCAAGAAAGGGTAACTCAACAGCTTTTCTAGGTGCAGAGATGTTTCTGCTGCACCTTCTCGCCGTGTAAGCAGTGTGTGGGAAGTGTTGACAGTGCAGTTCTGTGGGCCGTGCTCCTAACTGGGAGGCAACAGGAAAATGACTCATGAGACATTGCATCCTCCTCTGTGCAGGCAACATGGTGACTTGAAGAACAGGCACTGGACCACACAGAAGCTGTGGGATTGACAGCAAAATGATATAGGCTGACAGTGACCAAGCTCTTGGCTGGTTAAGATCCCGACTGAAGTCATCTGAGCTCCTCTTAGGAGTTCCTCAGCTATCAATGACCTGTGAGCACCAGCAAATACAGTTCTGCTCCGTCCAGAGCTGTCATACTGTGCCAGGGTTTTAATAGCCATGGCCGAAAACAGCATCCAGTGTTGACAGAATGAGGTATTTACTGTTAACCTGTCTGCTTGCATAACTTCTCTGTGCATGTAACTGCAGTATCAGTCTGAACCCTTTCCTGCACTCACTGTGTTCTGATGTTGCTGCTCTTCTGGCTAGCCCTGACCTATCAATGTTCCCTGTGAGATTGCTTTTCTCTGTCTGGTTGGATTCTGCTATTGATCCTGTTCTGGCATTAACCTTTCCAGCTCTGCCGTGACACGTCTCCATTGCGGATTTGAATTCTACTCATGTTCCTAACCTTGTCTTATCTGAAACCCTCCTACATGCTGAGTTTTTTTTGAATGGATGTGAGAGCAGAAGCTCAGGTGAGCCATGCTGAATTTGGTAACTTTATCTCTTTATGTCAAGGCCAGAGATTTCCTTGTCATTCTTCCCATTCTAATGTCATCTCTCAGTGGCTCTCCAGTAGGCTGAGATGCTGTGGTATCTTCCCAATGCCAAATACCCCACCTAGTTATATCTGTCTGTATGCGGAGACAGTAACAATGTCACCAAAGCAGAATGTAAGTACAGTTTATCTGCCTTGTCTGGAGTAAAGGATAGTGCAGGGTGCAGTAGTACATGCATCTGGGCCCATTTGGCTCTTAAAAAACAATAGGACTTTTTTGAGGTGAGGTGGAAAAGGGGGAGAAGTGAGATTGATTTGGCTTATGTGCTTTTTTAGATGTTTACTTAAATTAATCCAACCTGCATCCCTGTAACAACTTTTCTAGCACTCATTCCTCCAAACCCAATTGTAACAACACAGAGTAAAGGCTGATGTGGTTTGGTTGAATCTGGATCCAGATTTTAGCAGGGCACCGTCCCTGTTTAATGGCCAGTGTGAAATCTGGCAGTGAGTGGTACAGTGCTGACCATGGGGAATCTGCTCCTGAGACAGACTAAACCTGCAGACACTCTGGTGGCATGGGCACTGGAAGCTGATGACAGGTGTGTCAGTGGAATATCAAAATCATAGCTTGAGTAGTTGTTATGTTACGTAATGATTGGACTGGAATGTTGTACACAAGCAGTGGCACCGTCACCACCTGTTTACTAACTCTGATGTTACACATAGCCTGAGGTTACATCAGGCTAAAGAGCACACAGACAGATTCTCGTGAGGTGGGAACACTAACTGGTGCCAGAACAGCAGCTGACAATGTCAGCTTTTTTTGAGAGGTATTTCCCTCCCCTCACTTCAAGGAAAAGCCTCTAAATTTTCTCTTGATGGTATCCTCAGTATAAGATTTCAGGACTCTCAGCTAACACATATATTTCAAATCCGCAGAGGTGTGTGAATCCCGCCTTGGTACAGATGGCACTGTTGAGGAAAGACTCTATCCCATTATCTGTGTGTTTTGGATAGAAACCATTCCTTGAGCACAACTTCTCGGTAAAAGAATAAAAAAGGTCTTACCCCAGAGCCTCCAGACTATTATAACAAAGTGGCTGTACAGCTGCTTGTGTTCCAGTTTCTGATGAATGTGGCATTGCTATCAGCAGTGCTGGGACATGCACAGCCTATTCTTAATTTTGCGCATACATATCATGTTGTGGAACAGTGACTGTTTTCCAATATATTTTAATCTCTTCTAGCTGTGCTCCCATTTTAGGAAATCTGTGCCAGCTAAGATAGGAAGGCTGTTGCCTTGTAGCTTTTAAGAGGTTAATGATTCTTCAGGATAATATTTTTCTCTTTTTAAAATTGCCCTCTAATCTCAACCTCTTTTGAGCACTTGGCTGCAATCTGCCAAGACCCCAGCCTAGCAGCAGGTAGCTTGCAGCATCAGCTGGAGCACCTGGGCACTGTCTGGAGGAGAGAGGCTTCATGCAGAGATGGATGCAGGGTGAAAGGACAGTAGTGCTCTCCTCTCTAAGATCTTGGTTGGCAGAAGTTTATTCCTAAACTCTGTCACTGCAAGCTAATGCCAAAAGCTTTAGCTTTATTCCCTGTCACACTGCCTCAAACTGTGGAATGGGCAGTGACAATGTTGCCCTCTCACAGACTGACCATCTGCATGTATAATGTTCAGACCCCATTGTATTTTAAAGCTTAGACAAGAAAACAAGTATCAGAGGTTCCTGATTGAAGATTGATAAGAACGTGTTTAAATCACTTGATGCTGAACTTAATAATGTGCTTAAGATTAAGCAGTTAATGATTCCTTTAATTTGAGTCTGAGCCTGTGCATAAGAGAGGTCTTCAGAGTCAGAGGTAGAAAGAATCCCTCCAAATCTGTCAGTGCCTTTTCTCTCTAATCCTGAAGATGGCTGTGGCATCACACTATTGCCCAAGGACTGTTTCATGCTGCATCTCCAGCAGATGATGATTGAATCACCTAGTCTTCTCCTATCCCCCACTCCATTACCTTCTGTGCTGAAATGGGACCTCTAACACGAAATTTCCTCAAGCCAAGGCTGTGGATGGCTGTTCTCTTCTTGATTCTGATAGTGGGAAAGCCCCATCTTTTCTTGTTGCTTCCCCAGAGCTGCTGGCAGAGCTGTGTGTATATGTTTTATCCTAAATGAGCAGGAAAGCAAACTGCTCTTCAGCAGTTTAAGGTATCTGATGGCACAGTAGCTTAGAGTGCACCTCCAAGCATCCCTCTTTTCCCTTAACTGCCTCCTTAAACTGGCTTTACAAAATTTTCCATCTCCTGTATTGCAAAGCATCACAGTAGAGCCTTAGGATTTCTTAGCCTTTGGATTTACCTGAATAAGCAGACAAAGGGAAGGGGAGCAGATAACTATTGTGTGTCAAGGGCTTGGCTGTGAAAGAGCAGTTGTGGGTGGATAAGCAGGTTAAATGCAACAGCAGAAAGGATTTCGATTTTACTGGAAGGTGATGGAATGGCACCAAGCTGTGATGGTGTAGGTGAGGGGGGCTCCATTCATCTAACAAAGCCCAGGTACTGCACTTCTTTGTAGTCAGGCAATACTGCAATACAGGCAATGGGAAACCAAATCTAAGCCAAGAACTGTCTCTTACCTTCCTCCCTTCAAGCCAGGGTGACTTGGTGTGTGTTGAACATAAATACAGCTTTGCCGTGTGTCTTCTTTCAAACATCAGCAGGTGTGAGGTCTTCTAGTTCTGTCATAACTTTGGGTTATGCACCAAAGAAAAGTCAAAACTAGACTCCATAGCATCCTCTGTGGAGCCTTGAGCCTGAGAGGTAACCCCTCTGACAAATTTCAGCCACTTTCCTGTAACAGAGCTAGCCTATTTTCTTTGAGCTATTTTTGGCTGTTCTTTAGAGATATATATGTGGTAGAGGAAGATAATGAGAACAATTAAAGAGGAATTTCAAGGTGCTGTGCTGGAGGTAATGGAAAGAAGGCGTCATGATATGATTGTGCAATAGCCTCACGTTTTAGGTATTATTGCTCATGGCAGAACAGGCTGTGAGAGGACTCAGTACCTGGGCAGAAGGGTCACTGTGGCATGTTACAGCATCCATGATATATGTAGCAAAGATTGCATCATAAGGCTGAGCATTAGCATTAAAAAGCATCTGAAGAGCCTTTAAATGGGAGAAATCCATGTGGGAAGGCCAGCTGGTTCTCACATGTGGCTTTTCCCAGAAGATATCAGATCAAAATAGTTACAAGCTGAATCCCCCAGTTTTTCTGTGTGTTTGTTGGGAACACAGTGCTCTAGATTTGAAAACAATTGATTTCATGCTTTGTGACCAGGCTAGTCAAAAAACAGCTACAAATGGGAAACTGAGAAACAAAGGCAGGGCAGGAAACAGAGCTGAGCTCTCAATATGACCCTTTAAATTGAAAAAGCTATAAAAGGCTGGCATAGATTTCATAAACAAGGGAGTTAGGGAACAACACAATTTGAAAGCATCATTGTCTTTTGTCAGATTTTTATTGACAAATCTTTTTCCGGGTATGTTGCCTCTGTATGAAAGAAATTAAAGCAACCACTTAAATAATATTATTTGACAAATAGTGTACCAATGGATCCTCTTAAGAAAACTCAGCAGGCAAATTCCTCTTCTCATGCAGGTCTTTTTCCTCTGCTGATCTCTCATTCTCCCCATTTCCAAGTGCCCTAAGCAGGACCACTCAGAATCACAGAATATTCTGGTTTGGAAGGACCCACAGGATCATCGGAGTTGAACTCCTGGCCCTGCACAGGACAACCTCAAGAATCAAATCATGTGCCTCTTAGCAAGGTCTAATCTGCATATGGAGAGGTGATGGGAAGGAAATATGCTGATGACCATAACATCTGAAATTAGTTTATGGCTTTAGTAGAACCACAAGCAGCATCAAAGTTTGTGTTGACCTTGCTCTATTCAGTGCTCTAGCCTGAGCATACCTCGTGTCTGAGCAGGCTCAGATGTTGCATCAGTGTCCTCTAGTAATGCACAGAACTCTTTTTACACCAGTTAATTGAGTCTAACTACCCCTCTTGGCAGATGAGTGAGTACCAGCCCCACTTTACACCTAGGAAGAGAGGGAGGGGAAAGTGTCTTGACCCAAGTTTAATTGGCAACCAGTGTGAGCAATGCCAAATATCCTGCTTGCCTGCACCCGAGCCCTGTGCGTGCAGAAATGGTGAAGTTCCTTGTAGAACATGGGAGAGGAGTTAAGTGTTGGGCTAACATTCTGTGTTAGATACTATACTGCATGTTGGGTGCCAGGTAATGTGTTGAGAAATGCACGAGGGGAGTGGGCTCAGGGGCACAAGCTGCATTGCCAAGGAGAATAACAGTGCTAGTGACATGGTAGTCAGGCAACAGGCTTGCACTGGCCTGCTGAGCCCTGGCAGGAGGACAGCCTGCGTAGTCTGATGGCAAAAGGGATGCTGGACTCGTTTCAGCTGCTCAGTCTGTCTGCATCAGTGCCCTGGTTGGTATTTCCTTCCTTATCCTCTCAAGAAAAGACAAGATAATTTGAAGCAAAAAGCCAAGACTTTGCCCTCTGGAGGGATTCCAGGGCTGCAGATGGACCGGGCTGTTCACAGGGCTGCTGGAAAGCAATTACATTTGCAGTTCAGGGGAAGGGAAGAGGAGGAGGGAGAGTCACTGAACTGACAGCAGGGATAAGAAGGTAGCTCATTAGCACATCATCTTTTCTGCACCCTTCTGTGTGGGAGCAGATCTCCATATGATGACATTCAGAGTCTGGCAGGAATGTCATCCTGGAACTACTAGGAATTTTTCTGCAAGAAAGTGTGAGCAAGTAGGTTTAAAGAGATCAAAAGTGAGTTCCTCTGTGGTCCAAGGAGCACAAAGGTTCATCCTTCAACATCCTTGAGTTGTTCTCAAACTTCACCACCAGCTGCTCATCTGGAATATGAAGACAAAGTCTGGAAGTAATGAGGTATTCATTAAAACAAAAAATACAAAAACCCACAAACCAATCAACACTCCCCCCTCCCTCCCCATCCAAAACAAAGACCCCAAAACCCAGAAAAACCCCAAGCCAAGCAATCAAAACATCCTCTATAGTGGATGAATTTTTAACTGAACATTAGAATTAGAGAGCTGATCAAATACAGAGCAGGTACTTGAGCTTGGAGAATTCCAGTAGAAGCCATGCAAAAAGCCTTCTCTTTATGGCATTCAAAACAATTTGGAGAGCAAGTCCTGTGTCAGTGACAGTGGCCTGTTGGAAACCCCACAGTACAGCATTAATAAAGATATAATACACTTAATTATGACCTAAAGGGTGAATTCCTTATGGACTTATTCAAAAGACTCATGTGGCTGCTTAACAACACTCCCATCCCCTGAGCAGTCTGCATGGTCCCACAGGAAAAGATCAAAAAAAGCACACCTTAACTGTTCCCTAAAGAAAAACTGAGAATAGGAAATGTGTGTCTCTCACATCAGGCAAGCAAAAAGTCTGTGCACTGAGTCCTCAGTGGCAGAGCTGCTCTCCTTTTTATGAAGATTTCTGTTTGCATGTGAATCTATCGGTGTAGGGATCTTGAATCCTTCTGTTGAGATACGGATGAAGGGGCGAAGAATGAACTCATGCCGACAGCTTTTGAAGCCAATGAAGCACCAGGTTAAAGACCAACCCTTTTTATTTTCTCTTAATTGTTCTGTCTCCTCAGTGTAGAGCTCGTCCAGCGCAGAGTGGGGAGCAGGAGTGCCCGCAGCGCCGTCCTGCGGTAACGCCTCTGCTCGGACAGAGGCTTGGCAGCCAGAGGGAATCTCTGCTGTGCTGCCTCCTCAGGATTCTCTTCGTGTCAGGGCAGGAGCTCTGCCATTTGCTTGGGCACATCCCACACGGTGCTAAGTGACAGCAAGGTGGAGGGCAGGACTGCAGAGAGGTGTTTGTCCTTAATGTTCACACTTGCCTCACGGACAGAGGATCTCCAAGAGCTGTACAAACCTGCTCTAACCTACAGTGGATAAACAATGCCTGATGGAGAACACGGTGGACAGAGAAATGGGGATTCTGCAGAGAGCAGCCACAGAGACTGTACAGTAGGAGCTGGGAGAGAAGAGAGGGAATGAATCCCTAACCCTGAATCCCTCTCATCCTGATTTACACAAATGTAACTGTCGGAGTCAGTGCAATTACATTAGTAGGAAAGCTGGCTGAGAAATAAAAAAATTAGCTCCATGTCACTTCACTGGTTGTTCTTTGTACTACTAGCAAAGCTTTCTTCACACTCCAGAACACACTCCATCCAGCTTACAGGAAATTACATGCTGCAACAGTTTAGCAATGCTTTTTGTATAAAACTAAAGCAGAGGACAAAAGGAGACACAAGATGTGTGCATAAAATACTGCTCAGGTTAATGCAAAGGCATTTTGAACCTAATAATCATTCAGCTCTGCAAAATTTCAGGTGAGGCTGCTCAGCACCCTGAAGGCAAACGTGTGCCTGCATGAAGAGGGTTCTCTTCCATTTGGCAACTGCAGCCCTGGGGCATGAGCTGCCACAGGACACAGGGGGATGGCTGGGCTAAGTGTTAAAACAGAGGTGGTGGTTGTGGAAGTGAACAACTGCACCTAGAAAGATACAGAGAATGGCATCCACTCTCCTGAGAAGTGTCTGATCTCTGCAGGTCTGGGTGGTGACTTCTCCTGAGGTATCTGTCCTGTGTGGCTGCCTAGCAGTGCCTTGAATGCCTCTGCCTCTCCGGAACGTGACTCAAAAAGTTGGAGAGCTGCAGTTAGTTACTCAGGAAGGAGGGAACAGGCTCTGGAGCAATGAAACAATAGTGAAAGAGAAGGAGAGGTAGACAATGAGAAATCCTTTTCAAAGTAAATGTGCAGCTATTTGCTATGACATTCTGACGCCTTTTCATAGAATCTCCGAATGTTTGGGTTGGAAGGGACCCTGAAGACCATCTAGTTCCAGTTGTCCTGCTATAGACAGGGACACCTTCCACTTCCACTAGACCAGGTTGCCCAAAGCCCCATCCAGCCTGGCCCAGAAGACTTTCAGAGACGGGGCATCCACTTTTGGTCAGGCTCTGCAACTGCACACTGCAGAGTTCACCCGCTTTCTCGGTCTCTCACATTCCCCATCAGGCATTGTTATCTAATTCTGGTGTAGGCTAACAAGTACCCCTTAAACAGTTCTAACTGCCCTTTCACTGGTATAATTCCAGCATGTGTGTGAGCCTGAGAAAAGGAAAACTAAAGCTAACCAACCACACCCAAAACATCAGTGCCGCAGAAGTGACTAACTGTGCTGGACCCTGAGGGGTTCTGGTGACATCTTTAGCCACACCTAAAGAAGCACATGGTCTGCCCTTCCCACCTGCCTCCAGGCTGCCACGGGGGTCAGGCTGTCTGAGCCTGCAGTCCCACTGACAGGAGTGCTGCCTCTCCTGCAAACCTCTGGAAGCCCTATCCTCCATGGCCTCTCTCCCTGTTTGCCTTAGAGGCACCGATTCAATAGCTGCATGTTAATGAGCCCCTGCCAAGAAACACAATGCTGCATGTACAGGCTGCTGTTTGGACGTCTGGAGCTGATTCCTGCCCCCCCCAGGGCTCCAGTGCTGCCAGGGACCCTACAGCTGCTGAAGCAGGTGTACAGGTGTCCCCTAAAGCAAAGGGACAACTGAGAAAAGCAGGAAAAGCTTTTCTGTGCCTTCAAAGCACCAGCTGCAGGGTGGCTGTGCTGCAGCCTTCTGGTTCAGCTGTTTTCAGTCAGTTTTGTGACAGTGGGCTGGGCAGAGATACAACTTTCTCTCTCCCACATGGTGTTACCTGTTTTTTGTCACTGAGGAGCTCCTCCTGGTGCTACAGCTGCAGCCCACCAATGCAGCTCATGGCCAGGGAGCACACCAGAGGAGGGCCCTGGGGTGGGAATCTGGTACTTAGGGGGAACTACACTCTTTGTTTTCTCCCTGTGCCTGCTGCTCTGCAGTAATGCTCCCTGATTAGAACGGCAGGCTGAAGCTGAAACATGAGCAGTGACTTTCAGAGAGATGTCCTTCCTGGCTCTGCACACTGGCACTGAGTTAATGTGTGTTACCTGGTGTGCTGCATCATGTGCCACGCAGAAATTAGTCACTGAAGCCAGGGTATAACACTTCCCTGATCCGTGTGGGTTTTTCAAAGGGTACAGTTTGGTTTGTCTCTAATAGCTTAGAGAGGGTGTTAACACTGAGTCTCATTGAAAATGCCTGAGTTGCCTTCCCTTGGCTGCTGGGGAACATCCTGATACCTTTTCTGTACTGTAATGTGGGTTTGGGTGCCACACACCCTCCTCCCGTGACTCCAACATGACCCTTGGAGGCAGCGTTTTGCAGTGCCTCAGTGCACTTTCCATGGTCACTTGTGACCTTGCAACTGGGGTTCCAGAACTGTGCAAAACCTTTTAACTATGCTAAAATCTCCATTTTGGCCAGACATCTGCAAACTGTGACCATGCAATGATGCACCTGTACTCCCAATATTAGGAAGGGATCCTCGCAGCCACAAATCTTGCAACATTTACCCTCTGTTAGCCCCACTTTTCAGTTCCCCATTAACCACAGTGCACAGGGACAGAGCTTGGTGTGCCTTCAGTTCCAGGAGACCCACAGATCTGCTCAGTTAAGGTGCCTTGTGACAGGAAGATGTAGTCTGCCACCTACCCTGAGCAGCTGCAGGCTCAGGCTGTGCCGACTCTACAGACCTCTGCTGGCAGAACAGGGCTGCTCAGGGATGCTCTACCGCCCGCTCCCGGGGGCTGCAGGGCTTTGGAACTGCTGCAAACACCTACTCCCTTTTCTGCTGCTCTCCCCACTCTCTGGTATAGATGAACATACTCAGCTTTCCCAAGACAAAATCTGAGCACAGCAGCTTGTCCATGGTGAAGAGCTCCTTCCACACCAGCACTCTCTCCACTCTCAGATGCTGCCAGTTTGGATTCACCTGGCAGGATCCATTCCTCCCCAGCCTCTTTCCAGCAGTGTGCCCCACAGTTACTCGTTGTGGGAGAGCCTATTCTAAACATAATATACAGAAAATCCCCTGCTACCATTTCCTGCTCAAATTTCTCATAAGAACCCTCAAATGGAATGGTCATAAAACTTTATACTGCAAGGGGAGCACTCATAGTGGTAAGTCTTATTGCCAGGTGGTTTAGTAAGGAAACACCTCGTACAAACATGCACATTATGTTCATTCAGGGTCAGCTAGGGAAATCAGCTTTTGTTTTTTATGCTATAGATCAGTTATTACCACTTCCATGTCTTCACTCTGCAGTTTAGAATGCCTAGGGTCTTTCCTGTGTTGCATCTGTGAAACACCTGAATACTATGAAAGCTGCAGCAAAGGACAAGTCCTTCCTCAAATACTTTACAGTTTAAACAGGCTGAAGAGGTAAAACGTGAAGGAACAGGTATGTTGCTTTTTGTTGTTGTGCTTTTTTTTTTTTTTTTTTAATAACCTACTGTAGGTGAGATGTATGGAAATAAAAGTACCAGCTTAAAAGTACCATACGCCTGGTGTTTGTCTGCAAAGCTATTTATTTTTCTTCATATCTGAAAAGTGGTGACACAGCACAGTAAGTAACTGGTAATATATATTAGCTGGATCAGGCCCTGAACTGGGTACTGGAGGGGTAAGGACACCTACTAAGGCCCCTTACCAGGGCAAGGAACACCTTCTAAGGGTCACGAGTTCCTTGGGTGCTTAAACAAGGGTGTAAAGAGTAGTAGGAGGGAGGTTTTCTTCCCACCTAAGCCAGGGACCTCACCTTAGCTTTACAGGCTCTGACATTCAAGGAGAGACTGAAAGGGCTCAGCTGCCTCAGGCACCAAAACAAGACTGGGAGCATCACTTTATTACAAGTAATGAGAAAATACCACACACTAATAAGCCCCAAATAGAGTGGAGAAAGGCATAACCAGAAGTGTCTGGATGTTGAAAGCAAGTTCAGTGATGGAAGCGGAAGCATTTCTACCATGGGGGTGATGAGGCACTGGGACTCAGTGCTGGAGACCACATTAACCCCTTGTATTCTGAAGCCTTCATGTGATTTCCCACAGTGTTGCTTTAGGCAGCTCAGTGCCAGGTGTCTGAGTAAGCAGAGGTTGTCTGCAGAGATGGGCCCCACGAGTCCCTCATGTCACCACCTTCTCTGTCCAGCTGACTCATGCTCTACAGGGTACCTTGCTGCCTTCTGCTGGCTTGCAGTAAAACCCTGGGAATTATCAGCGCTTCATTTTGTTCTCTCCCACTTTATGGAATGTGTGAGACTCACTTCTTTAGCTTGGGACTGGGCAAACCCGCGTGGGCAGGGAGAGGGAAGGTGACAGTGTGGGGAGAGGGCTGTACTTCGCATGGCAGCCAGGAGCACCCTCTGCCACCGGGACACTGTCCATGATGGTGTTTCCGTATCAGTCGGAACGGGGGTGCTGGGAAGCTGGTTCAGGCCTGGGAAAAGCAGTTGGCATGGTATAATCAGCCAGGAAACGGGAAATGGTGCTGTGAGGTAGCAAACAGGAAGCGATGATGGCGGAGCAGCGCGGCCCAGCGCGGGCTCACAGAGAGGAAAGCGCTGCTCCGCTGTGAGGGAGGCGGCGGGAGCAGTGTCTGCTCTGCACGGTCCTGGTCGCTGTGCCCAGCTGTTTATCCTTAGCAGCCACTTAAACAATTAGAGCAAACCGGTGAAGGCTTGTTTACACTTCTGCAGCCATGAGGAGGCTGAAGGATATGAACAAGCCCTTCCAACATCCTTCTAAAGCCGCATTAGCAGCAACAATTCCACCTCATACTTCAGGAGAGAGAAATGGCCAGCCACAGAAACGGAGACCTCCTCAAGGACATGTGGGGGTTAAGTGTCTGCATCAGAGAAGCACTGCCTGCTCCTCAAATTTATGCTTTAGGATGCCTCTTGCACAGCTCAAACCATCTTAAAAGCACTTGTCAGGTCTCAGTTAATGACATTGACCCTTCCAAGCATCATCCTTCCCCCCAGTTATTTCAGGTGCCTCTCCAGGAGCAAACACTGGAAGGATCCACCTTTCTCCATGAACCCTAGAGAAGTCACACGGTTGGCTTAAACGAGACGCTTCACGCTTGGATGGCTGCAGTGAGGTGAGATGAATCTGCATCTGCTGGAGATGACTGAGAGCAGATTGTGCAGCAACTGCCAAAAAGGCAAGGAAATTCTTCCTCATGTTTGAAAAATGTGTATCTGATGCAAGGGTTCCTTAATGTTACTGTCTCCATGAAAAAGGAGATATTTGGAATTATAAGCACACAGGTATTTCTACCTCTTCCGAGGATGTAAGTGAACTCTATCTCCAGAAACCTGGACAGGCATTGTAAATTGTATCTAGAGTTTTGAAGAACTTCAAAAACCTCCTCCTAAACAACTTATGACAAACATAAATACCATTAAAAGTGTGAAAATCAGTGTAATCTTCATGAGAGGAGAGGGTTGGAAGGAAGAAAAGAGCCTCTGTACTATAAGGAGACATGAGAGGATGGGAAACTATTGATGAAGAAACTAACACCGGGACCTGGTGAGCTGAATTGAAAGAGGGGATTAGAACAGGGCCATTTCTTTTTTAATTACCATGCTTTTATCTCATGTGGGTTTTTACCCCCCCAGATACTTGTTGTTCAAATTGTCTTTTGTTTCTTTGTTGACAATCTTCCAGAGAACAAATGAGTTTGTGATCAAGAACAAAATGCTTTGGCAACGCTTCGGCATTTTCTGCCAAAGCAGAAAATGTAAGGCTAATATTAAACAGTGTTAATAGAGAAGTACTTTCAAATGCACAGCGATTCATATCTGTACCAGGAATTTCAGCCCTCCTCAGAAACCTCCGTGGGAGCCATGTGCCCCAGTACAGGGATCATCAGAGCTCTTGCATGATGCCAGGAATGCCCAAATCCTGTTCTGACTGGTGAAGGCCTCTCCAGCTATAAACCTAACTCTCAGCAGATCTGTTTGGATGTTAAATACAACTTAGTTCAGTTTCATTTATAAAAACACACATGGTGTCTCCGTGACCTTCTAGGAAGTTAGTTAAAAATATAATCACCAAAACCACTGTGAAGCCAGCAACAATTCAATAAATAAGCTATAAAGAACAGCTAAAAGATGTCATCACCAAACAGCCTCTCCTCAAACTGCATGATTTCCTCCATTAAATGTGTATTTTCAAAACATGATTATGAGCAAGGTGCTCCTTTTGAACCTTGAGACTCTCCCTGGGGATGACCTGATCTTCATGCTGAGCAGCTGGCAGGGTGGGTTGGCTGCAGGGATAGATGGAGTCTGAGCACTGTCTCCAACTTGGCTGGCAAGAGGAAAGACAGAATGCTTGCAGAGGAAATGAAGCAGGATTAAGCCCGTCCATGGTGGTATTATACTATCCTGCTATCTCTGTGAGAGGCAAGGCCTTCACTATTGTACAGTCTGTGGAAGAGATAAAGTAGTCATGGGATCATCTGTGTTATGCAGGTCACACAACACCCAGGGCTATGTTAACCCCAGGTGTAGACCCCTCTGTGTGCCTTAGCTGTAGGTGTCCCTTCTCACATGACACGTCAGCCAGAAGTGACCGACCCAGTGTGAGGGGAGGATGGAGAGATGGAGACTTGGGCAGCAGGAGTTACTTTTCAGTCCATTCCATGCCCTGCACTTTTAAACTTGACCTACTCCTCCTGTTCAGGGGAGCACTCCTGCAGCGTGGGGAGCTGCACAGAGCCTGTCACCACCGAGTTCCTCAGGGACGTGTGTGGAGTGCTGCTGGAAGGCAGTGAAGCCCTCTGGGTGGCAGTGACTGCTGGGTGAGCTGTGTAAGCAGATCAGCAGTGTGTCTCTTTCCCTTTGTGTCTCCTGAGGGGTGAAAAGCTCATTGGAGGGGACAGCTGATATATCTGAGAATGGAGCACCTCTGGGAAGCTCACAGTCTGTCATCAAGATCTAAAAGGGAGGAAACAAGGGTACATTCCATAAAGTACAAAGGTCCTTGGAATCAAATGCTGTGAGTGGAACAATTGCATTGGCATGTGAAATTATTGCTGTGTACACAATCAATTACCTGATAGACCAGACAGTTCCACCCTAACCCTGCAGCATGATAGACCACTGTGCTGCAGAAATATATCCCAGAACTGTACAGGGGAAGAGGAGCAAGGATGGCAGTGGTAATGCTCAGCAGAGGCAGCAGAAAGGGTAGCTCTATGGTGCTGGGTCACACTGTTTCCCAGAGAAGGTCAGAGAGCAGAGTAGGATGGTTTAGCGCAGATGCAGGAGTGATCAAGGAGAAATCTCACTGCTTTGGGTGTTGCTGGCCAGCCTGCCAGCTCTGGGAGCTGAGCTGTCAAAACTTAAAAAGAGAGAGCAGGACTTAAGGAGGGAGAGGCACAATGAGGGCAGGGAATCTTGATGGAGAGGGTGTAAAATTGAAGTTGTGAAAACAGTGAATTGTGGCAGAGGACCACTGAGTGATGTCAGTTCTCTACAACTGGAGTTTGGATTGAGAGCAAAATGTGCTGGGAGTGTCATATTTGCTGCGTAAAAGCAATGTGTATTTATGGGTCAGGTATGGGAGATAAGGGAATGACAGGCAAACACAGATACGTAACTGTCGCTTAGGCTGCTGGAGTGAAGATTTGCCAGTGACCTACTGTGCCTTTCTCGTTTTTAGCATAAGTTAATGAAAGAAAAGACTGAGGAGCAATGAAAATACCTGATATGCATTTTTTTCAGAGATAATTTCATCTGTTGGACTAGGTGGCTGCAATTGCACAATAACTAATTTACTCTTCCTCAGCAGCTCTTTCAAGGCTGAAGGCTGTTGCTGGTCAAGTCTTGTGCGCGTCCTGTGTCGACCCCAAGTTCTACAAGCATCCCTCACCTACATTAACTTAAGTAAACTCTGTGCCCTGTGCTGTGTCCTGCTGCATGTTGTGTCAGCACCAGTGGGTGCTATAGCTACGGGTATGTCCCGGCATCTGTCTCCCTTCATCAGCAGAGTCATCAAAGAGGAAAGTGATGTAGGGCTGGAGCCGAACATGAAACAACTCAGGGGAAGCAGTGTCCGAGGAAGTACCCCTCTCGCTCATTCCAGCTCCACAGTTACTTAGACTGAAGGGCTCTGCGTGGCTGTGGAAAAGTTTTTAACAGGTGCTAATACAAGGAAACATGAGTTTCTCAGAAGCAGAGTCCGTTCTTAAAATTGTTGTTTTGTCACATGGCTTTCAAGTGAATTTGTGCAGCCTTTTAAAACTGAATGCCAAATTTAGCTGCAGTCCTTGAGCCAAATCCATAATCTTACCATAGTTATTGCAAATGATGTGAAAGCAATAAATTGTACAGTTTGGTCTGAGAAGTCTATAAGCTTGTCAAGAGCTTAAGATAAAAGGCACTGCTTATCACAATATTTTGGTCCTTACATGGTCTGTGGTCCTCAAGAGGAATCCCTGAAACTGAGGTTGAGGAGTCTTTACAGCCAGAAGGATCTCAGCTCCTCCTGGTGAATTCCCACACTGTGGCTCAGAGATGTACTCACCTGGGGGGAGCCAGGCTGCTGAGCAGCCAGAGAACAGTGGCCCTCGGTGAGGAAGGTTTTGGCCAAAGATGTGGGTTAAATCCAGGTCATGTTATGTGTTCAGCTAACTTTCCTGTGGTTTCTTTGGCAAGGACTTGGGGATGTGCACACGTGCAGGGATTCACATATGCTTTCCATGTCCCCCTGTGTGGAAGCAGGCACTGCTCCTGTTTTTCCTGTGTAGGATCTGTGATCTATTCTGGTAGCTGCATCGTGCAGTGCTGCCTCCAGTAAATATTCACAGATTTCCTTGTAAGATGATGCTTTTTTTTTTTTTTTTCCTCTCTCCTGTGTGGATACACAAAGGCATGTGTTGTACCTGTTTTCCCCATGGGATCTACATAATCAGGTCCACAGGTTTTAATGGATTTCAACTCCTTTCTGTCTATGGGTACAGTTTCCTGTCATGTTTTGAGCAGGAAGAGCTGAGTCTTTTTTGGTCTTAGCATTCCTGCTTGCCTAGGCATTGGGAAGAGTTCTCTGTCTATTTTCCTGTTTGATTTTTGTGTGTGTTTTGTTTTAAGCAGGACAGAGTGCATGTGTGTATGTAATCCATGTGCTCAATTAAGAGAGGCATCTGTTGGGTTTATTTCACATTGCCGAGGAAGGACTGCAAGCAGAGAGCATCTGCTCAGCTTTTTGTCAATGGCTTGTTTTTCATAATTTGCTCTACAGGGTGAATGTTTGGGGAGGGGGAGGTGGCTTTTTATTTCTGAGTTTCGTCTTAAATTTATTTTTATGGTAGCTGGGGAAATTGGCTGGGATTTGAAAGTCAATTTTGCTGTGAAAAGGTCTAAAGAGGGAGAAACAAAACCATCCAAAGTAAACAGTATTTATGTAACCCTAATAATACACTCAGAGGGACCCTTATGAATCGTTAGTTGCAGTACTTTAATGACTTATTTTTAATGATGTAAAAAGAATTTGTTATGGCTTTTTAAATGTCACTGGGGTTTTTAATTTTTCATTTTTTTGGAAAAAAATAGCAAATTTTGCTTAGATTTTATTTTGGGGAAAGATGGGAAAGGCATCCAATATTCAGATGATTTTTGGCACTTTGTCAGCAACAACAAACCCCCCTGATTTTAAAACAGAGCAGCAGTAGTTTCCTGTTCTTATAGTTTTGCTTTTGTGCACTCAGATCTTGGCTGTATTGCACCTAGCTGATTTAGTGAGAGACTTAATTGCCTGTAAGTGTATGTGCTTCAAAGGCTACTAAACCTGCTGGGAGTGTTTTTACAAGTGTGCTTTTTACACTTTTTTTTTGGTGGAAATGTCCTCCAAAAGGGCTGTAGAGGATAATGACTTTGTGATGCCCCGGGAGGACACAGCTGCTGATGTAGTGCAGCAAACTCAGGAGGAGAAAGCCTGAAACTCCCCCTAATCCCACAAGTGAAAGACAAATCTTACCCCTTGCAATCAAACAAACAAGGATACAATCTTACTTGTTTAGGTGTAGGTGCTGTGCCACAGTAACCTGTGGATGAGATTTGGATCTTATTAAAAGTGTTTAAAGAAATAGGATTAAAAAACATGGCAATAGTGTTTTGTTCTGTAAGTGAATCCCAAGACAACACATTTATTAAGCCACGTTGAAATGGTATTAAATCTGCATCTTTTGTGTCATGGGTGGTCAGGGGAGAGGAAGAGTGAAGCATTAATAAAAATAACTTTCCCGACAGTTCAGTCCCACACACAGCAAGAGAATGTGTGTATATATACACGTGCGTGTATATATGTAATTTAAATATTATCTATCACAATATAAATATGTACAACATTTCAAAATGTCAGATGAATGCCACTCAGCTGAACAACTTTGTTGACAGGTCTTAACACTAAAACTTTTTTTATAAAAAGCAGCTGACATCAGTTGGTGTGCAAAATGTGAATGTAGGGACCAGGCAGGCGAGGTTACTTCTGGGGGGCTTCGCTAACTTTGGCTGTCACAGAATAAAGTGTAAAAGGACAAACCACAACAAACTTTGTAGTAGCAGGAAAGTATTTTCATTGCTTGAAAAAAAAAATAAAATTCAAACTTTGTCATCACATTAAAAACATTACATGAGAAGTAATAAACATATTTACACTTCTGTTTTGATTATAAATATACATTATATACAAAATAATGTTATAAAACGTAGAAAGTTCAGTGCTTCTGATTTTTTTTTTAAATTACTGAAATACTAGTCTTCAAAATAAACTACAAACAGACAAACTAAAACCCATATTATTGATTTCTGAAGGTCATCTTCAAAATGGTCCTACGTGGTCAGAGCAGAAGGTCAGTAGTGGACAATATGAAGGGGTCTTGTCTGCACAGTTCAAGGGAGCAGATGGGCTAGTCCAACAGGCTTTGCAAGGGCAGGAATATCGCTGTCAGAGAGATAGCAGTCCAGGTTTCCTCTAAGAGATCTTGTTTCTCCCTCCTCATTCTGCCCCTTGCCCCGGTCTCATTCATGAGTGTCACGGCACTTTCCACTGGGGTGTCCGGTATTATTGCTGTAAATATGTATAGAAGGAAGGAGCTTCTGCCCGCCTCTGCTTGCCAGCGACAGACACAGCACATTTTCCATGTAGCACTGGGTGGGTATGAAAGAAACAGGATGAGCCTAAAACCTTCTAACTTTAATCACCGCCTGTCTTGGCAGAGGGCATCTCAGTGGGTGCTTCACTACTGGGCATTTAGAACCGGGATGAAGAACAAGAGTTGGAGTTTTGCAACCACATGGAGAAATGGGGGGGAGTAAGTGGGTTGTGTCACACTGCTGCTGCTTCTTCAGAAAGTAGCAGCTGCAATTTTGAGACTATTTGCAGTAAAAGGTGGCACCTAATTCAGAAACACTACATAAACCCCTGAATTTGTGTCAAAATAAGGCAGGGGGAAGAGAATGAGGAAGGAGAAGAAAAGAAGTAATGTCTATTCACAATCACTGGTAGTGCAAAGGGCATGAAAACAGCTGAGACAGCTCAGCACATAAAGGTTCTAGGAGCTGATTGATTTTAAACGCATTTGTAAGGCCTTATATAGAGCTGGGATCACCTCCTCCCTATCAGTGGGGACGAGGCAGTACACATTCCTTATCACAACTTCCACAAAAATCATGCTCCACATCGTGGCTTGAGTCAATCAGTTCTCCAAAGCATCACCAAATGAGTTGACGTGTAAATTCAGTTTTCTTCTTTCCTCCTCCTCTCACCCCTCACACAGTCTCCAGTACATGCAGCAGGAGAGAGGAGATGCAAATGGATGTTTAGCAGGAAGTATCAACCACCTCTGCCCAGTACTGTTCAGGTAACTGCAAAAAGAGCAGTCGAGTTTCTGTTTGGGCTTGTTAGATTCTCTTGACACATTATAGGCACTTTTAAACCCAGAAAAAATTGAGACCTCATTTATACTGTATCCATTATCTGCATAGCAATGTGTCTTGCTTCGCACCTTCCATGGCAACATCTGTGACAGTTATGTGCCTCCTTATCTACCAACACCTCCCATAACCAGAGTTCTGGAAAGCCAGGGGTCTGTCCATGAGGAACTGGCCTCAGCATCTTTTAAAAAAACCAACATTTTTAACCTCTCTCTTCCCTCTGCCTCCCCTTTTCAATAGCAAATGAGATTTCTGGTATCAAACTTCAAACAAGGGCAGTAAGAACAAAAAGGTGTATTGCATCTTTCAGTAAATTCACAGTCTGTCCAGTTCACTCAGTTCCATCCTCCGCCTGAGAGCAGCAAGTTGCATGTAATTAAAAACAGTCCAATCCAGTTCTGAATTGTAAACAATGCAGCAGGAACGTCCATCTACTGGCATCATCAAATCTGAGGTGCAAATGGTCTTCAGTCTTATACCTGTCAGGATATAAAATAACACCTGGAATGAGAAGGAATCACAGCATACCGAGTAGTGCAGAACTAACAAACTATAATTCAGCTATGTCAAACCAAAGCAATTCAAGCCAAACATTACTGCACTTTAACTCTCAGAGCTTAATGTTTTCAGTTGGATCCAGAGGCAAAGAAGCACCAGCAAAAAAAAAAAAAAAAAGTCATCTGTGTAAGCCTAGCTTTGGTCAGCAAAATCTTTGAAGATAGAGAATTCAGCTCGCTTAATGGGAATGAAGCATCTAGCTGTCATTTGTATCTGAATCCTTCCACTTAGTCTTAAACTTTTAATATTGTTGGTTGACTTGTGTTCCAGCTTGCTTTCAAGGGGAAATCTGATATCCACCTTGGAAAGGGAGACTGAATCCTGCAGATCTGACTTCACAGATCACTGCTGTATGGCACAGCAAGCTTCTCTTTCCTACAGGCTGAAATTAGTCCTAAAGATGACTACACTGAAGAAGGCAGGTATTGGTTACAGTCAAATTGCCTTTAACTTCCACTGAGACTCTTTCCAAAAGGCTGGTAGTTCTTCAGGAACTATTTGGTTCCTCAATATCTGCTTTTCAAGGTCTTTCAAGTTCAGTGTTAGGCCTTTCCTCTTTCTGCGTATCCAGATTTTCAATATAACATAAAAATCGAGATGTTTTTATCAGTAACAGCATTAACTTTTGCTAGAGAGTATTTAGCTGGAGCTTAAATGCTAAGAGGTTGAAATTACCTTAGAACACACTTCCTAAATGGCTGTTATGCCTATCCACTAACACATCCTGCTACCTTCCATCTTCAGCTAGAAATCTATAGCTTTGCCTGTTTCCACAGAACAAAGATTATCCATTGTAGTCAGAGGAAAAAACATGGCTTTACATCAATGGGCCTAAGAATGATTATTATTTCCATTTTTTTTTCTGACCACCTATTTAAGAGGAAATAAACCTACAATGTGCTGAATTTTTATGGGCTGATGTTCTGTGTTTTCATCTACCACTGACTTATCTATGCCCAAAACCTCTGGATTAATAAAGTCAGAGCGGCTTATGTTTTTCTTTTCCTCACTGCATGTTCTGTGTGGGCCACAGAAGAGGAGAGGAAAATGCTGGAAGTATCACAATCCCTGGAAATAAAGGAACCTTCTCAGATACAATACGAAAGGATAATTTAGCCTTTTACCTTATGAACTTATGCCTGTCCACCTCTGTACTTGCTTACCTCTGTGGCTATGATGCACTCATTCCTTTCTTCTGTTATCACAAAGACGGACTGGTACATTGAATCCCTCGGAGAGCATATCGCTGATATTCTGCATTCTGGCTTTTCACTACGGCAGGGCAGAGAAAAAAGAACATTAGCTGATTACTGACAAGCCTGACCCTCAAAATCTACCATGAATATGGAGCGGTGGAACGAGATAGCCATGAAGGTGTGGAAGGGAAGTGCATGGGATCAAGTTTCACACATTCTGTGTCTGTTGGGATATTATGCTAGAGAAGTGGAAATAAGGAACAACGAGAGTCTTCCTATGCTCCTGCCACGTCCAGCCTAACAGAGGGTTCCTCAAAGCCCTCGGTCTAACAACCACACACAGACCCCAGACAAGACCTTCAGCACATGAATCAGAAGACTGATAAGCCACTGAACACCCGCCCTTTTCCCCTTTTGAAAAAAGGTAGCTGTTTTCACTCCATCATTCTTCTCGTAAGCAGATCATCTTGCCTTCTTACAAAGTGAAATATTTATCTTTAATCACTGTATGCCTTTACTGTTGCTCCTCCAAGATCTACTGAGGAAGGAAAGATACTTCTTATTTTCACCACTGGCCTAGCCACTCTGGATTCCTTCACAGTATCCATACCAGCAGCACCCTGCACAAACACTCAAATTCATTGACTTGGCTAAGGATAGCACTTGGTTGTGACACATGTACTCCAGTATGAAGATTCCTGGCTTTGATCTGATGAGTGGCTTTAAGAAGGACTATAATAAAAACTGCATTCTCACCTGTGTAGTCGGAGGGGAGACTTCTCTCCTAAACACTTTTCACTTTTGTAATATTTATCTTCCGGTGTCCCTCTACTTGTCAGGTCTTTTACCAGATTGTAGTCCAGTTTATGGTTCTTGGGTTTGTAGTTTGATTTCTCCAGCCCACAGTCCACTTCAAGGTCTTTATTTTTATTGGTGTTTTTCAGCTGGGAAGCTGGAATGAGATTGTCCTTCTGGAAGTCAGACAGGTTGTTCATTGTCTCCAACTCCTGCTCTGGGTGCATCCTCATCTGCCTGATGACCATTGCTATCATGCAGAACAGTATGAGCAAAGCCACCAGCCCCACCCCCATGGATATAGCAATCCAGGGGACTGGTTTGGGAGGAAGTGTAACGGGCACTGAATAAACTGGCAATTCACAGCGGTTGCCCATGAAGCCAGAAGGACAGTAGCAAACAAAGTTGGCACTATAAAGTCCACTGTAGCATGTGCCTCCATTTTCACATGGCCCAGAAGCACATTCATCTCTGGTTTTGATGTCACAGTTCCTGCCACTGTAGCCTGGCATGCATGTGCAGGTGTAATCGTTGATCAGATCATGACAAGTTCCCCCATTGGAACACGGGTTTCTGGCACAATCATTGATGTTTATCTCACATTTCTGACCAGAGAAACCAGCCCGACAGCGGCACACACGAATCTGCCCAAGGTAAAAGCAACTACCATCTGAGGGGAAAAAAGTGAAATAAAAATTAGTTTGCAATGCACTTCACTCAGAAATCTAAACCCTTCTCTGCTCAGCATGTTATACTACCTCAAGGAAAGAGAGGTTATTTTACAAAACAATCGCACATCTAAAAGTTCATTCTACTTTACCTAATTGTATCACCGTGCCTTAAAATTATGCCCCTTCTAAATATGCAACAGAGTTAATTTAATTGAATTCTGCCATATTCCCCACCATATGATAAACCTCATGCACTGTTTTGTTGCATAGAAAATGCCAGTGAAAGTCCCGCCCCAGCAAGAGACTAAAATTAGGGTGGATGTGGAATAGAGTGGGGGAGCGGGACTAATGTTCTAGAGGAAGAGTAGAGGTCAGATTGGATTTCTATCACTTCTGCACTGAAAAGCACAAATGAGTCAGGGTCATGAGATTTTTTTGATAAAAAGACTCACCATTTGCACACGGGTTGCTTGTGCACCTGTCTACTTTTTTTTCACAGTTTGACCCCGTAAAGCCAAAAGGGCACACACAAGTGTAGCTGGCCCCTTGCTCCTTTTCCAAGCACGTGCCACCGTTGAAGCACGGAGAATCTACACACGTCAGAGCGCTGTGCTCACAGTGAGTGCCATAGTAGCCAGGGGGGCACAGGCAGTGATAACCGTTCTCCATATCCTGCAAAACACAACATTAGGCCACTGTTATTTCATGGAAAGGAATGATAGCTCCCTGCATGCTTAGTTCTGGTCAGCAGCAAGCGCTGTTCAGTCCCCTCTCATCCACAGCCTGATGTGGATGAGGACATCAGGAGAGTAAACAACTGCAGGCTGGACTGTGAGGGACAGAGCTGTGGATCAGCTGTACTCAGCACACAGGAATAATGGTGCGGCTACCCACGCACAGGAGATGCAGTTGTAGGGAGCACACAGGCAGCTACACAAAAGCATTGCTAACACCACTACTGTCTAATGAGATCCAGAGGTCTTCCCAGATGTCTTCCCAGAGCAGTATGTGTTGACCTCACAGCTGTGATCAGGCCATTTATTCTCAGTGTGAGAGCCCTTTTTTATTTCACAAGGGTTTAAGTTGCTTTCGCTTGCCTAAGTCCCACCACTTAAATCATAAGAAACTGTTTCTTCTTTCCAAGGGCTATATGTCCAAGGCCTTGGGAGAAGAGAGGTAGGATCTGGTGCTTTAATCTAAAAATTTCACTGGCTTTAATCTAAACATGAGTCAGATTACATTTGATATCTATAATCAATCAGCCTTTACCAATCCATCATTGGTAAGAATCCATCATAAACTGGATCCAAAAACAGGCTGAAACACTAAACTACGAGAATCCAAAAGTGTGGAATTCTGTTTTACAGAAAGTTTCAGCTGATCACCCCCATATTGTTTGACACTATATTCTCACTTCCTGTAGCAGAAAGCAAAATTTTATTTGCTGTTAAAATACAGACTTAGTGCATTTCTGTATGAGCAGTGGCTTGAGAAGCTTGTTTTTAACAGATCTGCTCCCTCATCAACCCTGGATCTTGCCAAGCTCTCATAATGGCTGCCACAGAAACCCAAGGATCAGTTGACCAGCTCTAATCTAGATGATACATCTCCTCCTGTAACAGACTTCCTCCCCCGACACCTCTCGGAAAGGGTTCAGTATGATAGTTGTGAGCGTCAGTAATGAACCTGCGTCCTATCGAATTCCCATTATGTTGTTACAGAAGCATGGCTGGAAAGGCACACCGGGGCTTGCTTCACACAAAGGCTTTACATTTAAAATGCCCCTACCGTGCAACTGCCGCCGTTCCGACAGGGATTGCTGTCGCACTCGCTGATCTCGTGCTCGCAGTCGACGCCGGTGAAGCCGGGTTTGCACGCACACGTGTAGCTGCCCTGGCCAGTGTTCATGCAAGTGGCTCCATTTTTGCATGGCCTGTGGTGAGTGCAGTAGTTCAGATCTGCAAAGAGACCAGGAGTTAGGAGAACACGTCTTTGACAGCTGGGAAATGACATACATACAGAAAGTCTGTAGTCAGGAAAAAAGACAGAATTTCCAAAGAAGCATTTCATTTTGGTAGCGATGGGAATACTGGAGATTGTTATCAGTCATAATCAGATTACCATCTATCACTTGAGCTCTGAATTTTGAGAGAGGTGGCAAAAATATAACTTTCTTAGTGTTTTGGAATATTTTCCCTTTTTTGTGGACATGAAACTGTTAGTTGCAATGGGATTTAGGTACCAAACTGGAAAATGCACTTCACAAGCATGTGTTCTCCAAATCACACAACACAGCACTATGGACACTTCATGTACAGCACGTTACACACTAAAAGAGTGAGCCCCATCTTTAAAAGGTGTGCTCTGAGGCACATTCTAGAAAGGCAGGGAGGAAAAACAAAAGATGTTTTGGCTTTGAGATTTAAACAAGCACTAGAAATCTTTTATTGTTTATTTGCTCTTTTGTTATGGATGTTAGTAGATTAAACTGTCAAATGCCCTGCCAAGCTTGATGGTTTTAATTTTTTTTTCCTTTAAATTTGAGACAGAGGTTAAGCATAAGTTCATAAGACGTAAGTAAGAAAAGCTTTATTATCTCTATAAATACTATAGAGTAATTTGAATGCAACTGGTTAATAGATAACTATAAGCAGAAAAAAACCCTGCAACTTTACTTTTCCTGCTTAATTCAGCCTTCACCATCTTAATCCTATAACTGTTCTGGAAACACTTAGCCTGCTTTGAGCACTTAATGACCTCAGTGCCAGCAGTGCATATATGGCCTTGAGGACATGACTGCTCAGCTGGCTACGGTTCAGTGATTCAGTGGGTTGAATAGGTGGAAGTGGTCTGGTGTACCTTAAAATGGAACCTGTACTTTTCATTCTTGCTTACATGATTTTTCTCTCATGCTCCAGACTTATCACATGAGTTAACTTCCTTGTATGCAAAATAAGGAAGGCCCAAATGATGCTGTTTACTGCTGCTGGAAACTATTTAGTAAACTCTTGTACTTGTACAAGGAGTAAGTTAAACTTAGCTTGATCAGGCAGAAAACTTGTCTGTTCAACACTTATCCAGATTGTTAGGTCTTTCTCCATGAGAAACTTCTTTTGCAAGAGAAAAACTGCAGCTACCAAAACCGCTTCCTTGCTTTCAAACGAAATTGCTACAAGAGCTGGTACGTAAGGCTGCAATGCTACAAACTGATGCCTGTGAAGATGTACCTTGGGGAAATTTAATTCCAGATCCAGTGGGTCAGATTCCTTAGTGTACTACTAAGGAGTACCCAACCTAGAGCTGTAAGTGTAAGCTTCAGAACTAACCTTGATCACAGAAGAGGCCGCCCCATCCTTCATCACATATGCACTGCCATTGTGTTTTACAAGTCCCGTGGCGGCAGCCTATATGGGGAATGCATTCATCACAGTAGCGGCCTTGCCAACCAGGACGGCAGCTAAAAGAAAAGTCCAATTAAAACATTAATGACATGGAGAAGAGTTTAAGTTTCTATTACAAGGTGACGTTTTAACTGATGTTCAGACTGCATTTGCCATCTACTCACATGCACTCGCCAGGCTTGTTGCAATATCCATTCTGTTCGGTACATCCAGCCAGACAGATGGCTGTGAAGAGAACATAAAAAAGCATAAATGTTTAGGTAAATACACATGGCATTGCAGAATACACTTTTAAAGGGTACAAAGCTTTTAAAAACACTTTTAAAAGAGTTTTACACTTTCAAAGCTTTGTTTTAAAACTTCTTGGTACAGGGAGTTCTGGGACAGGAGGAAGTGAACAGGGAGAGCCAACACTTGACAAGTTGTCCTTTAGTTTTTCTGTTTATGCAACAAACATGAACTCTTGCAACTCTTGCTAGAAAAGCAGCAAGAGAAAGCAGCTTTGGCTTGTGCTAATGAAAGGCTGAAAAAACCCAACGATACCCTGAGCTCAGAGTAAAGGTCCCCACTATCACACTGCAACACCCGTCTCATGTCCTCTGGCTGCAGGAATGGCTGGTGGCAGACTTTGTGCGAGCAAGCTGCTACCCTTTTACCTTGCAACAGCTACTGGCTATTCAGGGCTATCAGCCAAGGTCCCTTTCCTGCCAGCTCGCTCTTTGCTGCTAAGGCTCGCCGAGGCGCAGCACAGCGTTGGGTGGTTGCAGCCAAAGGGGCCAAAGTCCTCAGCGCCCAACTTTGCCTCGCCAGACAGGGAGTGGAGAGGTTGGCGTGAAAACACAGCCCGGGCCACGGGAGGCCCCTGTGAGCTCCAGAGCCGCGCCCGCCGCGCTGCCCCCCGCCCGGCTGCCCGCGGCACTCACGGTCGGTGCAGTACTCGCCGGCCCAGCCGGGCAGGCAGGCCAGGCTCCCGTCCGCCGCGCACACGTAGTGCCCGAAGCGGTCGTCGCGGCGCTTGCAGAGGCGGGAGCAGCTCTCGCCGTAATAGTTCTCGCTGCAGACCACGCGGTAGGAGTAGCGCAGCTTGGTCAGCGGGCCCTGATGCACGTCCTGCGACCAGTCCTCGCCCACCGACAGCGACCGCTGGATCGACATCTGGCTGATGAGCCACTCCTGCGGGGGCGGCCGGGAGCCTGCGGGAGAGCGGGAGCGGGTCAGCGGCTCTGAGCCCGCCGCGTCCCGCCCCGCCGCGCCAGCGGAGCGGGACAGCCCGCTCGCACCTACACATGTACACCTACACACGCACGTACATACACACATACACACAAATACATCTATGTACACACATACACACAAATACATCTATGTACACACATACACACAAATACATCTATGTACATGCACACAGGCACGCGTGTGGATGTTGATGTGTGCAAGGGTACAAAAAGGTGGCCATCAGGGTGTGCGAACCCGGGCCAAAGGGACTTAGCCGAGGGGCCTGTGAAAGGAGGGCTGCTGTGAAATATCCTTTTCCTCTCCTCTCAGAAAAACATCCCAAAGCCATTATTCCTTTCCAAAGGGCGGAATTCGAGCAAGGTGTAAAATACAGGAAAAGGCGGACGGGGCTTGCTGGCAGGCTCCCGGCTTTCTCACCGCAGCCCGCCTCGCTTTCCCACGCCAAAAATAAACCGGAGGAAACGCAATTGTGTTGGAGATTAGGCCGGGGCAGAATCAAAGCGGCCCCTGATGGATATCGTTGGGGGACCGGCTCCTGATGGTGGGATAAAGCCGGCCCCGGAGTTATGGCATAAACAGCTGACCGGGGGGGCCCGGGGGACGCGCGGGACGGGCCTGAGGGCGCTCCCGCCGCGCGGGCTCCCCCTGCCGGCGGCGCGCGCGGTATTCACCTTCCGGCAGGTAGTTGTCAGGCGCGTGCCAGGCCTGGATGATCAGGGAGAAGGTTCCCTGCGGGAGAGAATCCAGCGTCAGCCCCGCACCCCACCGCACAGCCCGACCGAGCCGAGCCGAGCCGCGCCCCACCGCGCCACCGCACACCGGCCTGCCCTGCCCTGCCCTGCCCTGCCCTGCTCCGCATGTGCGCTCTCTCCCCGCGGCTACACACTTCCCTCCTTCCCTCCCTCCCACAGACCACGATTCGCATCCCCACCTCCAAGCCCACCAGCCCCTTGCTTTATTTCTCTTAATAACATCAGTTATCCCAAGTGCTTCTGATCTGGATGAGCTTTTTCATTGCGCTTTTAAATTATTTTTTAAAGGAAGTTCTGGAAATAAATCTAAAAGCAAAAGTAGTTTGTTTACATTACAGGTTACCAGCCCGCCGCTGCTAGCCTGCTCTTGCCACCCTCCTGCCCCACCATCAAAATAATTTAAGTACTTTAAGGTTTAAAGTAGAATCTCACCGGCCACGTGAAGTTAAAGGGGAGCTTAATGGGACTGTCAAATCTCTCTGTATCCTTGATGCTGAAGGAGTTTATTCCCAGAACCGGGGTGATGATGCTGCCGAAAGTGCAGGAGCCCGGGGAAACCACTGCCTGAAAATGCTTCAAACAAACGCGAAAGAAGGTCCTGCAGTGGGGGGAGCAGGGCTTCCCGCTGGCCAGAGACGCGTGGCTATTCACGAATTCGTGTAGCTCCAGCTGGAAGACGCCGGAGCCGGACACCCTCTGCACAAAGGGGAGACACACAAAATAGCCAAATCAGACCTTACCCGGCTTTGCCATGCAAACTTCCTTCCATCACCCACTTTACATTTCGCGAACCCTTTTTTTTTTTTTTTTTTTTTTTTTTTTTGTGTGTGCGATTACCTGCTGCAAAATCGTTAACAGAAACGTCAAGCCAAAGATGCGCAAGGCTGTCATCCTTGTGTTATTCGAGCTTCCAGTTCTTAGTGGGTTTAGTTTTCCTTCTGTATTCCTCAAATGGACCAAGCAAGCGCTTCTTGGTCGAGTGAGAAAAGAGAGGCGTCACGGCGATTCTCCGGGAGCAACCTGCCCTTCCAAATATTCCCCGAGCACCAGCAGAAATCGGAAGGTAAAATCCAGGTGTCGATCCGTCCCCTTTTGGGAATTAATCCTGCAGCCAGCCGCCGACCTCTGATCGCTGTCGTCGCCTTTATAAACTCCAAAGCCGGGTGGGTTTGGTGAGAGACGCGGAGGGGAGTGCTTAGTGTGGAACCGCTCCTCCTTTAACCGGTGCTAACAGCGCTCAGTAAATGGAAAACTTGCTTCGCTTCGAGCTGTTTATATAGTTGCCTCGCATCCTCACAAGCTCATTATGTAAACTGTCACTCAGACTCACGGGCGATCCCTCCCCTTTTCCATCTTTCCTTTCTGGAAAAAAGAACCAAATGTTGCGGAGAGCCCTCATATCCCGAATTAATACCCTGCTGCCGCCGCCGCCGCCGCTGCTGCCGCGCTGCCCGCCGAGGAGCCGAGCTGATTACGAACGAGCCGAGCATCTGTTGAGATATTTACGGCGCTCACCCTGGGAGAGAGAGTTCCCTCGAAAATCAGACGCCTCTCCACAGGGCAGCTTTCTACGGCGGCCGAACAATAGCGGATGAAATGTTTCACAAATACTCTCGTTAGTTAGTTAGTTTGTTCGTTCCCTGTTGCCCTCCACCCCACAACTCCACGCGTGTCCCCCCTCCCCGGCCGTGTCCCGGGCGGCGGGACGGGCCGGCGGGCAGGAGCTGCCCTGCCCGGCGGGGGCTGGCCCCGGCTAGAAACCAAAAGTAAAACGCTGTTTGCCCGGCAGGCGGGCACCCGGGGCGGCTCCCGGGGCGCAGCGCCCGGCTCTGGGGCGCCCGTGCCGCAGGCCCGGCCCCGTTCCTGACCCCGGCTAACGGAGCCCACCGAGGGCGGGCTGGGTGATGGCTGGGGAGGCGGGCACGGCGGGGATCGACGGGCGCTCGTCGCTCTTCCGAATTCGGTGGCGAACGAGCGCTCCTGCGAGGTGGCCGGGGTCGGCAGCAGGGACGGAGCTGGGTTTTCCCCAGGCTGTCCCGGCTCCCAGAAACACGGGCAAGGGGAAAACTCGGGCGCCTGCAGGCAAGCGGGGCGGGAGCGGGGCCGTGGGCCGTGTCTGGCCGCCTGGCCGCGGCCGGGTTGCGGTCTGGCGTGTGCCATAAAGCCCTTGGCCTGATTGCAGCGTGCGCTTATTGTTGGGTCGCGTGTCCCTCATTAAAGCCAAGCACAGAGAAGGCCTTTCATGTGGCTTTTTATTTCAGCTTGTTAAATGGATGGGAGGCCGGAGTGGGGGAGGGAAGGAGGGAGGGAGAGATAAACCCTCAGCTGTATGGTAATGAGGTCTTGCCACCTTTCTGCCAGCGCCCGGCGCGCCAGGCTGCGGGCCTCCGCGGCGTGGGTCACCTGGGGAGCAACGGGAGGCGCAGAGCGCTGCTGTCCCCTTCCGCCCCTCTGCTCTCCCAAAGGGTCTGTTCTCGCTGCGTTACTTCCCCACCCCGAGTTCTTTGGGGGGGGGGGGGGGGGAATGGGGGTCTGGATCGTTTGGAGGCGAGGCAGCATGGGTAGGGCACGCTCCAGCCAAACTTCCCAGGCCGTGGCGCTCCCTCGTACGTTTAAAGCGGCTGCTCTCCCTGGAGACCGGCTTTGGCCCGGGATGTGGTCAGGGTCCAAACGCCCGAGGTGTCACCAGGAGGGCCGGGGAAGGGGGCTGGGGAACAGGATTCGGCTTCGCAGAGAAAGCGTGGGGAAAGCCACGGCCACCGCCGCCGTGGATTGGTTTGGGCAGAGGCACAGGCTGGAAATCGGGGTCGCCACCAAAAGAGGATTAAAACTTCTCCCGGTCCCCACTGTGCCTGTGAAAGCCGAAGGCGGGATACACAGACTCTGGCAATGTCGGGGGACTGCACCCTCGGCCGGGCACCCTCGGCTTGGCTCTGTCCCGAGTAGCCCGGCTGTCGCCTGGGGTACGTGTCTGTGCGGACGGGAGCCGTGTCCGTGGTGGAGATACACCGCGAGGCAGAGAGGCACAGGCGAGGAGCTCTTTTGTCTCGGCCTCGTAAACAAGTGGGAAGGAGGAATGTGTCGCCGCTGATGAACTCGGAATTTTGCAGCGATCCACCCGGCCAGATCCCGGCTTTACCAGCAGCAGCGTCAACTGTCAAAATCAAATCTGATGCTAATAGCTTCGGTACTAAATAAAATGAGAGGCCAGATAACATCAGTGCTTGATAAATGGTAATGAGTGTCTAACCTAGGGGAACAGAAGGGCTGTGGGGCTCTTTAATTCAGTATTGAAAGGCTAGCTGGGTACTGCAGGCTCTAGCAGATGTTAGTATGTGTGTGTTTTGATTTTTGACTTGTATTGGACGTTTATTAGGCTAACCAGAGCCACCCCACGCATGGCCACTTGGTCCAGGCACCATCTGGCACAAGCAGGGCGGCGCGCAAGAATAGGGCCTTGCTTTGGTGCTGAGGATCCACAGGCAGCATCTACCATATGGACCCGGAGCTAATGTAGGTTAAAGCAAGACAAGCTCATCTCTGCTTTTCACAGCTCCGCCAAAACTCTTTGCCATCCTGGCAGAGTGCACCTTGGTGGCTGGAGAACTGCCACCTCCGCCTTCCCCCAGATCTGACAAAAGGGGAGCAAGCCCCCAAGCTCTCCTCAACCTGCCCACCTGCTCCTGGGTGGCCACTGTTTTTTGAGTGAAGCTTTGCACCTAGCTCTGCTTGTTCCCAGCGGGAGCATGAGTTGCTTCAGCTCCCCACGTGTCGTCCCCCCGCAAAACCAAATATTTTCAGGAGATCGAGTGAGTGGTGCAAAACAGACGCTAAATCCTTCTCGAAACTCCAGACCATTATTTTGATTGCAGCTATAAAAAGAGTTCATAATAAAATAATAACAGGGGAATATAATAAACCACCTGCTGCATGTTGACACACACGCACAGGGAGTTCAGATAAAAAAAAAAAAAAAAAAAAAAAAAAAAGGTTGTTTCACTAATAGCATCAAACAGCTGAGCCTGAAAGTCGGCCGAGAGGAGATTAGAAGCACAACTCCGGCAAACTTTCTTGTGCCCAGCACACCATCCTGGGTCACTTGCAGAGCAACAGCCAAGCCACCTCCCCAATAATCCTGGCTCAGTTCGAGGGGTACCTGTCCTCGGGACGAGGGCAAAGCCCGCAGTGCCCCCGGCTTTGCCAAGGTGGGGTGCCCGCGGCCCCTGTCGGGATGCTGGGCCCTGACCGGACCGGACATACCCGATGGTCGCTGCCTCCCCGTCCATTCCACCCTGCTCCCTCTCTCTCCAGCTCACTTACTCGAGGTCAGGGCGCTTTCTTCCCCTCTTTCTCGCCCCATTTGCTGCCGGTTTATCTCCAGGCTGGCCCGGCTCAGCATACGCGTGGCCGGGCCAAACGCATCTCGCTAACGAGACAACGTTAATTAATTCCGGGCGGGTGAAAGTTGCCAGCCTGCCCAAGCCATCCCTCCCCCCGAGCCCTCGTGCCAGGCTGCCCTCCTCCGTTCCCGGGGGAACGTCCAGAGCTACCCCACCCGCGGGATGTGCCCGAGCCCCCCCGCCCCCGGCCGCCCGTGTCCTTGCTGCTCTCAGCCTGCCAAACGCCGGGAAAGGAGCTGCTCGCTATCGGCCGCACAGACGCAGCCAGCAGCGCCTGCATGGCGACCCTCAGCCCCGCTTTTCTCTTTTCCTAAAGGCTCCATGCTTTCTAATCTGCCCTCCTCACCCACGGGGAAGAACTCCCGCGGGGAGCGGGTCTGGGCGTGAGCGGCTCCCGGTAATGTTGTTGCCACCATGCACTTTCTGCGTGGCTTCTGCTGGGCCGCTTTTAAGGTCCTGAAGACACAGAGCACCCGTACCTACGGCCGCGGCAGCACCTGCCTGCTGCCGTGGTGCCACCCGGGGTTTTTGGAATGGGACACGCGCGAGGCTGTCCCTGCCTCCTGTGTCCCAGGTGTCTCAGGCTGTCCCCTAAAGCAGCATGAAGCCACAGCCAGGCTGACCTGGCTTCCTGGCCGGGTCAAGCTTAGTTGGGGGCGTCCAGCTTCTTCCTCTTTTCCCAAACTCTGACCCTTCCCTGTGCCCGGGAGCGGTGCGGATGCCCGAGGGCACGGCTGCTCACGCCCCTTCCCTGCCCTCAGCGCCAGCCGCTGCCCACCCACCTCCCCTTCTCCGCACTCATTTGGGAGCGGATCGCGGGGCGCGGAGCAGCGCACTCGCGCCTCGGAGCCCTTTAGTCACCTTTCCCGGGAGCCGACCCCCTCACCCCCCGGGTCGTGGGCTGCGGGGCGCCCAGAGACCCCTCGCAACTCCAGAGCCCCGCGGGCTGCCCTACACTTGTTCAAATTTATCATAACAATTTTGTCGGTCAGTGCAGCATCCCTAGCGCCTGTACGAGCGCGGTGCGGTGTTTTACTGTGCACCTTGCGCGCTTTTCTCGGGAGAGTTCCTGCTTCCTTGCTCTGAGGTTTGTTTCGGGGCTGGCCTCGCTGGTCGCCTTTTTGATCACGAAATGAGTTTGATCTCTTAGTCAGAGACTCGCCCATTTATTTCTTTAAGGGCTCGCCAGCCCTTCCATGTGCACAACCCCGCTTTTTGAGACGGATTCCCCGGTGGCTTTAAAACCCCTTAGCTAGAAAGTTGCGCATCGATTCAGAGCTGACACATCCCGAGAGCCTCTAAGAAAAAAAAAAAATAAATAAAGGAGAGAGAAAAGAAGAGGAAAAAAAAAAAATCCCCCTTGCTTGTTTTGTTTCTGCCTAAAAGCCCGTAGCGTGGAGCATCCCTCCAGGGAGCGCCGCTCGGAGGGGTGTTAATGTGGTCGATTTGGGGTACAAATGTTTGGAAATGTTTCCCGATTCGCACAGAAGGAGGGGGGATTTGCAAACTGTTGCTGCCACATGGCCCCTCCAGCCTGCCCATTCTCATTGTAATGAGGCCGGCGCGTGCCTCATCTGCCGCGGGGCGCTGCCACGGGCGGCCCGGACACGCCGCGCCGCCGCGGGGGCGGGCGGCACCGCCNNNNCGGGCCCGGCCGGGCCGCGCTCCCCGCTGCCCGCTCATCCCGGGCCGCCCCGCGCCCGGCCCCTGGAAAAAAGCGCATTTCTGTTAAAGGCTGTAACGATCACCATTGAGTCTCTCGCTGCAAATCGATGGCTTCTTTTCCATACAAATGCCTGCTTATGCCTTTATGTTCTCCATCTGTTTGTAGCTAACACCTGCCATTCAATAAATCGATTTGGCCATTTAATGTAACAGCTTCCCGGGACATTTTTTCATGCCAGATGCCACAGCAGCTCCAAACCTCTACCCCAGCCCAGCACCCCATCAGCACAGCCACCCAGCAAGGGGCTGTGCCTTGGCAGAAACCTGCTACCGGGGTGTGGAGCAGAGTTGAAAAGTAAAGAAAATATGAAAAAATGGCTCTATTAAAAAAAAAAAAACAAACCCAAAAAACCAAAAAAACCAAACCCAAAACCACTAACCCCACCGATTTCACCTTTTTCGTTAATGCTCTGGTTTCCGTGTGCCTGTGGAAGTGACGTCTGGTCCTTGCCACCAGCAGCAGGTGAATGGGTGGTGCTGGGATTCCTGTGGGTCACAGGCATCAGGACAGTCAGTGACATTTTTGATTCCCTTTTATTTTACTCATCAATCGATACTTTTCAAGTTTTAGGGAATTTAATGTTTTAAGGACACAAAGGCACTGCCTGCAGTTTATCACTCCATGACATGGGGCAAGGTTCCTTAGAGGGACTTGCAAGATGAGAGACCCCAACATTCTACACGTTTCAGGGGGTTGTTCCCCCTTGAGAGGCCGCTTTGATGGGCATCAAGGTTGAGCTCTCACAGCCTGCAGTCCCCGACAGGAAGAGCAAGGAGAGGTGAGTGCTCACCCACGTGCTGCTCTGCCCCATACCTTGGCAAACTTTTTGGCTGCCCAAAACGCTTTCCCTGCTAAACTGACATTGAGAGAGAAAAGTGAATCTCTCTTGGTGACACCTCGTAGGTCTCAGGGGAGGGAAAACAACATCTGGGGATACGAGAAAGTGATATAATATAGCATGGGGAAGTCACAGCACTGTCTTCTCATGGAGGAAGTGAGCAGCTCTGGGCCGGCTGAGTTCATCCAGAGGAAGTGATTTCAGTATTGCTGGGATTTTGCTTGACTGTATTTGTATAATTTATTATAATTTATTGTGCCTAGGGCCTTTGAAAGGTGCCTTTGCTTTAAATTTGAACAAATACATAAAATGAAATGTAATACAAAAATAGTTAGGGATATGCACATATTTCAGGTATGTGGGTCTGTTTCTTTCTCAACTAATTTAGTTCAGGCCATGGATACCATTTGTAAATGCACCTCTAAAAGCCTAATTTGCTTTGAAAGACACAAAGTCATGCACTTGTTTGGCACTTTTACCCAGGATAGCTGAATAAAATTGTGATTTCTCATAAAAAGCACCCCTGGAAGATATGGCAGGAACTGAGAGTAGTTACCTGGGAGATGACCAAATCTTTCTCTTTATTTTTAGTCAGAGAGTTGTGGCTGAGTTTGGCAGGGGGGAGTTACAGGAGAGATTTCTCACTTGGAGCAGAAGTTCCCACGTTTTGCTTCATATACAAGTCATGTATGGATCAACATTCATGGACGGGACAGTGGCCTGAAGCAGCATAACAAAACAACTACAAGCTGCCCTCTTAAAGGGGAAGAATTCCCTTTGCAGGCTCCATAGTAAATGTCCCATGGGCCAGGCTTTGGGAACTCCTGCATCAGAAGGTCTGTGTCTTCAAACAGATGGCCAGGCAGCCCTTGGCTACTTAGAATATGTTTGGGGCTATATTATATAGCGCTGAGTAAAGAGATCTGTCACAGAAAAACAGTAAAAGGCAGTTTTAACCCTTCCCCTGGGGAGTGGCATGCTCTGCCTGTGTTACCAGTCCCTCCTCTCCCGTCCCCCATCCCGAGCCCACGGGATGTTTGGTAGGGGCCCAGCATTGTGTAGCTCGCTTCAGACAGTCAGAGGAGGAAGCCTCAGACCTCTGGCATGTGAGAGTTGGCAGAGCAAACCCCAGAGTATGGCCTCAGAGCAGCCACTGTGCAGCCTGTCCCTGAGGATGGAGAGGAGAGCAGAGCAGAGTTGGGAATAACTTCTGGAGCAGCCAGAGGTGCGTGGCACACACCGTGCACACATAGGAGGCTGATGAGATGCCATCATCCCAGTGGGGCTTGGGGCTGATCCCTCGTAGTGGGAGGTGTCCTGCCATCAAGGCATTGTGGCTGCACCGGGTGTTTGCTGAGCTCTTCTGCTTTCCTCGCCCTTCTGGTGGTCTGGTGTTGGGCAGAAGCTGTTAAACATCCAGGGCTGGATTTCTGGAGAGATGTGTAGGCCAGTATTGGCAGGAAAAAGTCTGTGGGACTCAGTGGAGTTGCACCTGCTTGTGCACCAGGATAAACTGCATCAAGGCAGCAGCAGCAGCAAACATCTCAGAGCTGCACACTGGTAAAAGTTAAAGGTATTTAAAATACAGCTGGCCACTTAAGTAAGAAAATCCACTTTGAAATCCCTTCACCAGAGGTAAAACTTGCTAATAACTGGAGAGAAAGACCTTCCTGACTTATATCCCTAGCAATTATATTTATTTCTAGTAGAAAAAGGTTTTAACCAGGACCAGCTGCTTCCACAGCCAATCAAAACCAGTCCTAGATTGTCCAGATGGAGTCACTCAAGGCAGAGACTCGAACGAGAGCTGCCACCGGCTCCAGGATTTCTGGGTTTGTCCTATTTTAAGAAGAGCTCGCATCCTGCAAACATTGCTTATGGGAAATGATTGGGTGCAGAAATCCTAGTGGGGGCCCATGAGGCAGCCTCATGTGGAGATGTGGCAACGTGGCATGCTGACATTTTGGCATAATGTGGTGATGATTTTATGTTAGCATCAGCCCTCCAAGAGGAAAGTAAATATGTGACATATTGTTCAGGGAAACAAAACAAACCAGACAATGAGGTCCTGTGCCGAGTGACTGATGTAGCCTCTGCAGGCCCATGCGAAACCTTTATTCCTTTGTGATCTGGGGATGCTGGGAAAATGAGTGCATCAGGGTATCCCATACCATCCCTGGACCATCCAGCCCTCCTTGCTTTTTGTCTTTGTGTGCGGCCATGCAGGGAGCAAACACAGAGCCCCCGCTGAGTTTCTATTGTTTCTCCTGTCTAATGGCCCTACTTAGCCATGGAGGAGCGGGATGGATTTGCGCCTTGTGCACATTGTTCTTGGGGTTCAAAAGAATACTTAAACTAGAGCAGTAGTTAGTATGACCGTCAAATGGAAATGAACATTCACTCCAGTGGCTGTGGATGGCACAGGGGCTTAGATAATGGGACAAAGGAGAAGAAAATTAATTAATCTGTCTGTTTCTCTGTTGACCTATCAGCATAAATATCTTGTCACTCATATGTGACAGCAAATCTAGTTGGCCAGTAAGAGCCTGGCTTGCCGAGCTCCCAGATCTATTCTTTAAATCAAAAGTTTCATCAGGTAATTTAGCAGATTGAAAAAAGCTGCTACTTTACCACATAGTGAGCCCTAAATGGATGAGCAATAAACACTTCATTTCTGAGTGTTAAATGATGTAAACCAGCGGTGCACTGATGGCATGGGTACCAACTCCTTCCTCCCGCTCTGTGCTCATGGATGGTCACAGAGGTCTTCTTTTGCAGCCTACACAGGAGCCTTTCTTGAATTGAGCAACTGTGAGGACTACTCATGAGGCTCTTAAGTGCCCTTTATATAGGACTGTGCTGCCACCCTTAACCAGCAGCCAGGGATCAAGAAATCTTCTGTCACCTTGTGCCTTTCGTCAGAGGCTGCTTAAGGGTGGCAACAACTAAACTTTCTCCAGGTGATCAGATCATCTGGGGGAAGGCGGACAGCAGCATCCATCACATCCTGAAGGGAATTAAGCTGTCCTGAAGCTGTCCTAAAGGAGCAGTTAAACAGTTGGGTAAGGCTGACATATTGTCCTCTTTAGAAGCCTGGGATGAGGCAAGGGTTCCTGTGTGGTTCTTCTCACACATCCACAGACAAATGCTGTGTGGAAACCCTGCTTCTCAGAGCCTCTTTACAAACCTTTTAATAGGTACATAGGCTACATTAATTATCTACTTTTCCTCTTGAGTCAAATCCCACTGAGAGGTGGGACCATATCACTCATTCTGGGAGGGGACTCTGAGCTAGACAGGAGGAATCTCCATCTGCAGAAACCCTTCCCTCTCCATTGACTCCAGAGCTCCCTGCATGACTTGATCAGGTGAGACCCCTTACCTGTAGAAAGCTAAGGCAAGGTGAGGTTGATCCCTCCCTTGGTGCCTGAGTAGAGCAGGGATGATGTGGCTTACCCTGATGCACAACAGCTCAGGTGGAATCTGAGCATCAGTCACTGGCCAGTAGTGCTTGCAACGTCTAGCTGAGATTTGGATCAGGAGTGTCTTATTTCTGTCAGGAGCACAATCCTTATGACAAAACTTGCAGAACTAGGTATAAGGTGTAAGTAAATACAGTCTCATAGGTTGCTTGCATTTTGGCACTATTTCCATTGAAACCTGCCTGATGACACAGCAGGACACCTGAGTAAAAGGCATCACTACCACCTAGAAAGGGTGCAAGCTGGGATATCTGGATTAAGCCAGGGATCTCTACCACAATCATGGTGCTGAATGGATTAAGTGGTAAAATCAGGCTGTGCACTGTGGATTGGATTTTGAACACCCTTTCAGCTTTGGGGGCAGGGGAGTCTTATGCAGGATTCTGTTTTAGGCCTAGTCCTAATAAAATCTGGAGTGTTGCAGTAAAGCTAGAGCAAAGAATGTCCCAAATAACATGTACCACAATTAATGAACTCCTTGTAGGTTACACAGCATTTCCATTCTATTGTTTATACATTGGGAATGCTCCAAAACAGATAGTGTGATGAATCAATACCTTTTAAAATATGTCTGGGTTTTATTACTTCATTAGGGGATCTCATAGTTAACCCTTGAATAATCAGCTTAAAAGCAGAAGGCAGATTTACTGGCATACGGTTTTACACGGACGCTCTGCTGGTCAAGTGCCAAGATATATAACAGTTTAGATGTCCAGGGTGTTTATTATCGAGTGTCTAGCACAGGCTTTACCCTTCAGTCTCAAATCATACACGGTGGCAGCTCAAGTTGTTGGATATTACCACCAAACTGGGATTATTTTACTCTTGTGCTGGGAAACATCTTATTCTGTTAATGATGAATTGACCAGTAAAGACACTTTACATGCTTATTTTGGTGCCTGCTTGTTTCCCCATTTAAGAGTTTTGGCCGCATTTTCATGTTGTGTTTCATTTCATTCTTGCTTCAGATCCCCTGTGGATGAGTGCTGCTTTTTGTCTCATTTTAGAAACAATTCACAGCTGACTAATTTCTGCTAACTCTTCCAGTTGATGAAAACAGTAAGCATTCATTTGCAAGGACTAATTGTGGCCTCAAATTATTCCTTGATGTAGCTTTTTATTTGATTTTTTTGTAAGACCTTTATGAGCCTTTTTCCTCATAATTTCCCATTTCTTCTTCCATCAGGAAGGGTAGGAGGAGTTGCAACAGAAGGGTAGTCTATGTCCTATTGCCTTGAATTTTAACCACCACGATATCTGTTTTTTCTCAGACCAAGTCTATGTGACAGGGGACAACTTGCTTTACGTTAGCTCTCCAGCAGTGACTGCCACCAGTGGAGGTCTAACAGGGAAGCAATGACAGAAGATGCTGAAGGTAAAAGTCTGTCAGGAATACAACTGGTAGTCCAAACTCTGCTTGCTCTCTCCTACCTGCTCTTCTTGCCTCGAGGGAGCCCACTTCACTGGTACACTAAGGGGAGGTGGCACAGGAGCCATATAATCCCACAAAATGTCCTCTGTGGTGAACCTGTTTCAAAGTATCTCTTCTTGGTACAGGTAGTGAGAAAATGGTTAAAAACAGGAAATATATTCACCTGCCAATGTACTTCTGTGGTTCTCATAAGGCTCTTACTGAAGGTGGCATCACTATTCTTACCTGAGGCAGGGCAGCCCTGCCAGGAGGCTCTTCCTAAACCCAGAGGCAGGTGTTCCATGTGATGTGCATTGACCTGAGCTCTGTTGCTAGCCAGCACTACAGTGGGTTAGGAGTGGTGAAATGGAGAGAGAAAAGCTGTGGGACAGGAAAGACACTTATCCTTGGTCTGTTGCTGGTACAGTTTTGCTTGGAGATTGCAGCTGAGGCCAGAGGTTGTGGGATATCTTGGATGGAGAATAAGCACTGGAGAGGTGCTGAAGATGATATTGCTTGCTAAGATCTCAGCGTAAAAAATGAAGGAAAGATGAAAAAGGACATAAGAAAACAATAACAGGAGAAGTATGGAGGTAATTTCTTTATGTGGGGTGGAGAAGGAGGTGGGACAGAGGGCTGGATTTAAAGAGGTGCCCAATAAGTCTTCTTTAGCCTACAAACCAATGATATCCCAGATATGGGTATATCTGCTCTTCTGAAGGCAACCATTTGGGAAAAAAATCAATCAATAACTGAGTGTCTTTGCTGTGCATTGGTTGGCATCAGTTCTCAGAACAGGTTCTTAGCTCTGACCATTTCTCTTCTTATTTACCAGATTGGCAAATTAGTGAATTTAAGCTCAATTCTATAATTGCTGTGCACATTACTTTCATTCACATTACTTTTATCTGCGCAGTCATTCAGAGGCAGCCAGCAAGGATGATTAGAAAATTCACAAAAATCCCCAGGCTCAGAGTGGCTGCAGCCTGGATGAGGAAGTGCCAATAAAAGTTGCTGTACAAGTACAATACTTAAAAAACAAGTACTATACTTTAGAAACCTTTCTTAGCAAAATGTAGCAATGTTCACAGTATGGTTGACTTTTGTGGCATATCAACACCAAAGTGTTTTCAGTTCACTCCTAAAATAACAGACATTGGCAAGTTTTGTTGCTTAGAAATCTGCTGGAGAGTCAAAGCCTTGTACTGCTGTGGACACCTCTAAGAACAGATTCAGTACTGCCATATTTATTGAAGTGCTTTGTGTAGAGCTTAGCTAGCCTGGAAATGTGCTGCCCATAATCCTATCAGACACTGTTAAACCAATGAAAGCAGCCACCAAACTCTGTGTCAGTGGGTCATGGTTCAGACCAGGTTCCTGTGATGCCCCAAACTAATTTTTCTTGAATTCAGTGCAACTGGAAGAGTTTTGACATGCACTTCCTAGGCTGATACTTTCCCATACTAATGGATCCATTACAGCACAAGCAGATGAAGTACAAGATATTCTGTGCCACTCATCTGTTGTGGTTTAACTCCAGCCTCTCACTCACTCCCTCGTGGTGGGATGGGGGAGAGAATCAGAAGGGCAAATGTGAGAAAACTGATGGGATGATATAAAGACATTTTACCAGGCAATGCAAAAACTGCAGATGTAAGCAAAGCAAAAGAAGGAACTAATTCATTACATTCCATGGCAGGGAGGTATTCAGCCATTTACAGGAAAGCAGGGCTTAATCACACATAAGAGTGACTTGGGAAGACAAATGCCATAATTTCCAATATCCCCTTCCCTTCTTTTTCTCCTCTTCCCCCTTTACTCTGTATACTGAACATGATGCCATAAGGAATGGAATATCCCTTTGGTGAGTTGGGGTCAGCTGTCCTAGCCATGTCTCCTCCAAAAAGCTTGTGCACATCTAGCCCACTTGCTGGTGGGGTGGGGCAAGAGGCAGGGAAGATCTTGGCAACTGTGTAAGCACGTCTGTGCAGTACCAAAAACATTCCCGTGGTGTCAATGCTGTTTTCTGTACAAATCCAAAACACAGTCCCTACTAGTTACTACAATGAAAACAAAGTCTATCCCAGCCAAAACCATCACACCATCTATTGTCCCTTCATAGCAATGTGGAGGGGTAGCCAGTAGCATTAGGAAGTTTGTACTACACCCATCAGAAAAATTGCTTGCATGCTTTGCTTGTGATTGGTACCCATGGGCAGTAAAGCAGAAGCCATCCAATTCATTGTATGTAGGACAGGTAGTATGTAGGGGTGGCAGTGTTTTTTGGTCACTGATATGTTGGGTGGTGACTTGAAGAGAAGCCACAAGTCCCTGAGTCAGCAGGTCCTGCTGGTGATTTTGCCAAGACTGCTGAGCTGCTGTTTTCCAGCAGTGGTTAACTTTGGTCATTGTAGTCTAAAAAGTCCCAGCTTTGTATGAAATGTGGAGCTCTCAGTTGCTAACAGATGGAGGTTGATTTACATTGCTTTCACCTGAAGGTTCATAAGTCACAGAAGTAATTTCTGTCTATGAGTCCTTTGTAATTTCAAGTCCTTGAAATGTGAAGTGCAAAGTTTGTGGCTACACTTGGTAAGTTGTGTAGGGATGCTCTGAAAGTACCTGAGTCTCCAGAGCTGTTGTCTCTATCCTGTCCTAATACAGTGCCTCAGGAATGGGAAGACTCCCCTTAGCTGGGCTCAGGGCAGGGCTGTCCATCAGGATTTAGATACTATTACTTTCCTCTCCTCTATCTGGGTGATATCTTACTCTGTTTGGGGCCTGCTGGGATGTCTGCAGAGGGAGAGCATTTGGGCAATAGGGAGCAGAGCAGCACCAAGCAGGCTGTAAGCCTAATTCAAACATGCAAATCAGGATCAATGTTTTACATTGATCAGAGAGGGGTTTTTTTGAGAGACCCAGGTCTCCAGTGGCTGTAAGTGCTGAAAGCTAGTCTAGCAAAGGAAGCTATTTCTGTGGAGATAACAGCTGATAATTTGTGCCAGCTCTTTATCAGTAAAGCAGCTCACAAATCAGAGTAAACCAAAAATGTGAAAACTCTGGGAGCAATGACTGTTTTGCCCTGGCCTTTTCCCTGGAAATTGAATGTGTGGACGTGTGGGAGCATGCATACTAGTGTTCAAGTGAGATTTATTACTAGACCTGTTGTTAATGTATGTTTTCTCTCTCCCCAAACCAGGGAGTTACTTAAATAAATTGCCAGAGGTTTATAGATATGTGAGGATTTCTGTGGAGTTTCATAGTGAGCTTGCTGGTAACACCTAGTCCTGGGTAGCTGTCTGTTTTGATGGACTCTCATTCCAAAAGGATCAGAGAGCTCCACCACTAATATCCAGGCTGAAAACTCACTGCTTTTCCAGGACATTACTGGATACTGCATGGTAATAAAAGTCCTTCCCTTGCTCTGTGCACAAGCAAGGCCTGAGTCCCAGGTGACATTTGATGGCCCCATGTTATGTGGCAGCTGATCACTCCTGCCCACTGAATCTGTGAAGTTCTCAATAGACCAAATTGTCTCATGCTTGCTGTCATTTTCACATCTTCCTTTGGGAACACACAGGTAGAATCTCAGAAGATTTTAGGACAGGACTTGGGGACAAAACTCAGCTGTCTGTACTTCAGATTGGCAATATTGTCATCTTTGGGCCCTGGTCTTTCCATCCACAGGAAAGGGACAGGAAAGGGCTACAAAATATTTGAGGAGATGGAGTGGCAGCTCCATCCACATCTGCCAGCAGTGGAGTGAGGGATCTGTGAGAACACACTCTGTGAAATCTGAAGACAAAGGTTGAACAGTGCAGTTACTGGCAATATATGTGACCTTGGACTGATACAATGAGAAGAGACTGGTTAGCTCAGTGTTGTATTTTCCACGTAGAGAGAAATGAATGCTTAACAGAAATGATGTCTTTATCGCTTCTGTCCATCCAGAAATAAAAACTATAGGAAACCACTAGAATAAGCAAGAGCTGCTCGTTTCTTTGGTGCATTGCCACCCACACACAGTCATGGACTATTAATGTTTACAACAAGTCAGCTTTCACCTACAAGCCGTCACTCAGCCCATTAACGTGGTTTCTTTGAGTCTTGGTTTTGTCTTGATACAGCTATTTTAGTAATAGCTAAAGCTGTAGGGAGCTGCTATCACCTTGAGATTATGGTCCTGATGTCATACTCTGGTGAACACAAAGCAGAGTTTAACTGCAGTGCAACTTAGAGAAACTGAAAGTGGGCTGTATGTGCTCGTTTATGGTAAATAAGAAGTTTGCTGAAAAAAGGTGGACTGTCTGTGAGTCAACACCTGTACCTGCTTTTGTGGTGTGTCATACCCTAGTATTTGCTGGACTGTGCATGAAGGGCTGCATCCTTGTTCCTGTTGTGATGAAGTGCTTCCCCACCTGCCAGCAGGTACCTCTCTCAGCTGTGCAGAGGGTTGTGCTGATGTTGTTTTGCTGGGAGCACAGAAATGGTGGCTCTGTGCAGGGGATCACTGGATGTGCGGTAACTTTTTCTGCTTTTTGGCTCTCCCTGCAAGGAGAAAATTCATACTTTGCTTTTTTTTTCTTCCCTTTTATTTTTTTTCCCCTATAGTCACAGAATTGCAGCTGGCTCAACCAGGGCCATTCAGAACATACTTTTGTTGACTGAAGATTATTAATTTAGCAGATTTCCTTTGGAGATGCTCACAAACGTGGGACTTGCTGGGTTAATCTTCATAAAAGATAGAAAAATTGGCAGCAGAAGGAATTTTTGAAAAAAACAAATTAAAGTAAAGGAAAGAAGCCGGTGTGAAGTAAATTATTTGCCATGGAGTGTTTTCCTTTCTGAACTTGCAGAGAATGTAAGGGTATTTCCTGGGGACAAGAATGTCACATTTAGAGGTGTCCTTCCTTTTCTAATAGAGAGGGAAAAATCCCTTAACAGTTAAATATTTCCTGCTCAAACATGCCCATTACAGGCAGAAGAGGTTCTGTGATTAGTGTTTACTGGACCTTTGGGTCTTTGGTTTAGTTCCCACATACATTTAATTTGCTGTAAAAAATAAAGCTGCAGTACAAATGATTAAGGAAGTTTTTCCAAATCATGTTATTGTTTCATTTGTGGCTGAGCAATTCCTACAAAGAAGGAAACATGAACTAATATAACATATTTATCTCATATCTCAGAGCAGGCTGATGCCATTGCCAGAGATTTCTGTTCAGAAACCTGCTTACTGGGTTTTTCCACCAGAGAGAAAAAATTTTCAAGGTGGTAACTCAATTCAGTGCCCTGTCTTTTTGGTGTCTTTTTGAGAGCAGCTGAGCTTCTATGAAACCTGAAGATCAGGCTGTGGCTCACTGTTCTTGAAACATCCTGGGAACTTTCATGCTACAGCAGGAGCTTTGGGTCCAAAAACTGGTACAAAACTTCTGTAGGCAAAGAGTCAGCAACATATGAAATGAAAACCAGTCAGTGGATTTCTGTCATCTCCCAGCTCTAAGAAAAAGGCCAGGGCACAGCCTTTTTTGGTAGACTCTTTGAGTCTGATAGACCCCTCACTATTTGCTGTCTCTTTATCCCTTATAACCTGATCTGGTTGAAGATGTCCTTGCTCATTGCAGGGGCATTGGATTACATGAACTTTAAAAGTCCCTTGCAACTAAAACTATTCCATGATTCTATATTGCAAGAAGAAACAGTGTACTCTGTCTTTATATCAACATTCAGCTCAGGACTGGCTTCAGGATCTGGAAGAAAAGAGGCAAGGCAGTTCTGATGTAGCTGATATGCTTATTTGAAGATGGCACACATATCTAAAGAATGAGTTTAGACCTTTTGGCTTTCACTGTTGCAGCCAGCTGCTCTTTCAGATGGGCTTGGACAAGTCTACCCTCAGATTAATGCCAAGCCTGACTTACAAAAAAAGGGTAAAATACTTCCTTTTTTTTCCTTAACAAGTAGGTTCTGCATGTTCCTCACGTCTTGCAGTGGGTCTGGCTTTGTTCATGTCATGAGTTTTTTTGCCTAAAGCAACCTGGCATGACATTGCTTGAGAAATGTTTCCTACACAAGGTCTCCAGTGCTCTTGACTCCCTTCTGAGTGAGGAGCATCTCAAAGCAGTTTTCCTGTCAGACCTGGAATGTGTAACCCCAGGTGTGATCCTGCCTTGCTCTGTGAATGTGACTACATGTGTATGTGAGTATGCAGGGGAGCAACACACTCAAAACTTCTGAAGCTGGTGTTGAGCATATGGAGGTCCCATTGAAAGTCACCCTTGCAATTTAATGTGTTCAGCAGAGTGCTGTGCAAACTGCAGAGCTTCTGCTCTGTTCTGACTGAGGTACTTTGGGAGCTGAGCCCATGGCTGTGCCTGCTGCAGAAGCACCTTCACACAAGCAGCAACAGGTTTGAGGGATGTGGGCATTTGGAGGTGGGAACAATTCAGATTCCAGGTTTCAAACACTGACTGTGAAATGTGAAGGACGGTTTTTAATCGCCCTTCAGCCCATTGTATTTCTATCATTAATCCTTCAGTGCAACTAACCTTCACAGTAGGTGAACTTTTTCCTTTTTCCCCTTGTCATACATCTAGGTCCCACTTTGTGCCCATTCTAATTATTAGTGAAATACAGCATCTTTATGATGCCCTAGTAGTCCAGAGACTCCAGTCCAGGGCAGGAAATTCCCATCATTAAGGGTTTGCTGAACTCTCTCTCTCCAGAAAATGACATTTACTAATTACATCATTTTGATGTATATGATACCCAATCCAAACATGTTATAAATTAGCAAAAGCTCATTTGTTTCATGAAAAGTATTGTTCTTCTTTTATTCAATGACCTTTTTGTTCCTCTACATCCTGGACCAATCAAGTGCCGGTGCAGTCGCTGACTTCTGAGCACAGACAATAGCTTATTCCGTCTATTCTGTTCAGATGGCTGTAGGAATAGGCAGTCACTTTGTCATGTGGAGACTGGAGGTTGTATAAAACCCTTTTTCCCACCATTTACAGAGACTCTGAATCCTGAGAGGAAAACCCTGTCATAATAATAATAATAATAATCCAGAAGCTAGAGCCCATTGAAGTTTTCTCAGCTTTATGATTTGGGTGGGGCTGGAATGCAGCCCTCCCCAGCCAAGGCTCCCTTGAATTTTTAGAGCTATAGCATGGATTGCCTTTCATTACATTTCTAGCAGCAGGTTGTGTATTTTTCAATGAGTTTCATATGCAGTTTCCACAGAGAAGCTTCATTCACTCACAAATGCAGTAGGTCCAGGGGCTGACTGGTTGCTTTCTTCTCCAAACATTCTGGGACAGGGAGTGCCTTTCTCCTGTGCACAACACTCCTGGGCTGGACAGGTTGTGGCTATTGCTCAAACACACAACAATCCTCAGCCACCTTCCCAATGCTGCAGAGCCTGTGGCCTGTTACCAAGGCATGGTGGCAGGCTCTGCTCCAGATAAAGCTTCCCATGGGGAATTTCTCTGGAAAGGCTCCTGGACAGAGAACGGAAGGAGCAAGGTGATGAGGGAACTGGCACCGTAGCAGAATCCTTAAGTTCTGTTTGTGCATGGCCTCACAAACACCACCCTGGGCTGGGGCAAGGGGTGTTGAAGTGCTGGGAAGATGCAGGTGGATGATGACAGGGGTTTCTTCTGTGCCAGGAGGCTCTGCCTGGCAGTGTTTTGTACCATCCACGCACCAAGACAGCTGCAAGATTTGTGTGGCCAGCCAGAAGGGAGCGGGATCCAGTGGATCCTCTTGGGCCAGATCAGAGCTCATGGCTGCCCCACAGCCTGTGCAGCCCCAGCCTGCATCAGCCTCCCACAGGGTCCCAGGGAGCAGGCAGGGACAGAGTGAGCAGGGAGCAGAGGCAGCAGGAGGACTAGGACTGCTGCAATTCCCAGGAATGCAGCAGCGCTCCAGTGCCACTGCTATCCACAGGGGAAGCCCCGAGACACAAACTGAGAGGCGTCACACGTGTTTGGTAGGGCTAGGAGAGGCCTGAGAGACCTCATTAGCATCATTCATATATTTCTGAGCAGTCATTTAGTACTGCTCTTCTTCCTACCAGCCCTTTTGGAAGGCAGCGTGTACCATTCACAACAAGTGTTTATCTTCCAGCTTTAAAGACGGACGTCAGAATATTTCCCTCCTTATTCATGCTCCGTTTTTTCTCACAGCCCAATTATTCATGACATCACCACCTTTTCCTCCTCAGCCCCAGACACAGTGTTTCTGTGGCTACAATTTCCTGGACAAGAGTTTCCAGTTTGCATTGTTGGGGGGGGTGTGGGGGGGAACAGGAGGGGAAAAAAAAAAAGGTTGTTTCGTGTGGAAATATTAAATGAGAAACACAGCCATGGAAAACTCAGAGGCACTCACTCACACACACACACATGCACACATGCAGAGCAACAACAACAACAACCACCAAGGTTATTATAATTAATTTAAAATCTGTTTAGAAAAGGGTTCCTTTTATGTTGGACAGGCTCTTTAAGCAGCTCAAGAAGTATGAAAAACAGGAAATCAAACTGCCTCATTAGGAATTGACTCTGCTCAGTAATTAGAGGCTAGAAAACAAAACAAGGAAAAGCAGGTGGCGAGTGAGCTCCAAGCAAGCAGCTATTGTATCATTTAAATGTTTTGCAGGCTAACAACATTACTTTTTTTTCAGAAAAGTGTTACTTCCATGAAAAAATGACTATGAGAATCATCCAAAGTTTAATGGGAAAGTTCTGTTAGCTCAGAATCAATCCAGAGGCTGCTAACTTGGCTCAGCCTGGGGTTTAATTCATAATTAGGCAGTATTTTGCTGCATTTAAAAAGACAACTCTGTTCTCCAGCGTCGACTGCTCTCCCGCGAAAATCATGTTAAAAGTAATTACCAAGTGATCCCATATTTTGCTGATACAATCAGATGAGATAACCCTAGACATTAATATCAATTATATCTTCTCACAATAACCTTTGCTGAGAAAATGCTGCCAGTGATTTCCAGCAAATAGCTGTTTATGTTTTAGTCATGCCAGAATAAGGCTTTGCTTGCTGTACTCACTTACTCCTTCATTTTTGAAGGAGTGTGCTTTTTGCAGAGAGCTCTCTTCCACCCACAATTATTTGCCAAAACCAATTTTGAATGGTGTGAGAATAGTCATGCTTGGGGAGTGCCTGCTCTGTACCTCAGGGATGGTTGCAGGGCGTTCACTGATCCAAGAAGGTCCACATTGCAAAGGGCAAACAATTGTGGGGACTTGGTAGCTCTTTATTGATCCATAATATATATTTGTTAATAAATCAAATACTTTCCCAACAATTAAGTAGATAGATGCAAAGGATCTGAAAATCCAACACAAACATCATCAAACTTTTTTGTGTGGGGAATAATGATGACGGAAATGGCTCTCTTCACATGGCTCTTCTGTGGGCAGAAAATAGAAGCTACTTTTGTTGTACACATTTTTTTTCCAGTGGGAATTTTAGTCCAGTTCTCTAAAAACAACAAATACTAACCAATGATAAAGCATGAGTATTTACCTACTGTTTACTGCTGACATCCTGTCAGGATATGGTGCAGCTGAGTGAGTGCACTTTGGCTCAAGATGGGCCTGGTGACTTCGCAGGAAGAAGTCCTTGATCAGGAATGCTGAGCAAATGGAGGCAGCAGAGCAGTGCAGTTTATCCCCTTGCTGGATGGGTATTTTGTGGCTCTGTGGTGGCCTGTCCCTTTGGGCAGCCAGAGGCTGTGACTTCTGGAGAGGGTAATGCTCCCCACAGTGTCTGCAAGGGTCAGGCATGGTGCGAGGCAAGTCTGGCAAAGGGAAGCTGGAAGCCAGCTGCAATCAAAGCAGGTTCTCTGGTGTAAACAGGGTGTCAGTAAGATTAAAAATCAGCCTTCCTGTGGCTGAGCTGAGCCACAGAGCCGGGGAAGAGCCGCAATCAGCACCAGGCTGATTTATGCCAAGAATGGTACTGCAGGAGGGACTGTGGCTGCTGCAGGGTTTTGTGATCTCTGGCATATTTTTTCTCCTGTAACAAAACTAAGATGGGTAAAAAGGCAAGTGTCTGCTGGGTGTTCAAGTTTACTTAGGAGCAGCCTCCAGCCCACTGCCCAAAGGGACAGTGGGAACATAGCAGCTTTGTGCTTCTGGAGCAGTGCTCAAGGACAGGATGTGTCACAGGTCTAGAAAGCCCATGAAAAGAAAAAGAAAAAAGAAAAGAAAAGAAAAGAAAAGAAAAGAAAAGAAAAGAAAAGAAAAGAAAAGAAAAGAAAAGCTCTATTGTTTGTTATTAATGATGGCTCCTTAAGTCACTTATTTCTTCATGGAAAGGCTTCTAGAAGCTAGGAGCAGACATGGCTGAACCTCTGCAGTTACGAGAGGAGCTCCCTGTAGCTTGCTGCTCTGCTGCCAGCAGTGAGCATGGGGATCTTTTTCACACGAGCTCTCTCTTTCAGGCTGCTGCCTGCCCTGGACAGGCTGCATAAGCAGGGCAAGGTCAGCAAGGGATGCAGCGGTGCACGGCCAGCCCAGAGCTGCCCTCGGCTGCACATTGCTGCCTATGCTCTGCCTTGGGAGGGAGCTTTGTGCCAAACAGCTTTTGAAATTGAAACCCAGGATGCTTTCCTGTCCTGAAGACAGTTTTCTTGTAAAAGGTGGTGAGGCTGACTTCTGTTTGCATGAGTGGAAGCACTGTATGCAGCAGAAACATGCCAGTAAAGGGTTTGATTTGTCCAGTAAAGGGTTTCTTCCTCCTGGCCAGCAGACTCGTGTGATGAATCAGCCCCTTGGTGGAACACTGGCAAATTCCATGTCTGGTCGGGAAGGGGAGGAGAGGTGTGGGGAGTGTCACCTTGCCAAAGGGTGCAGGTGAGCATTAGGAACATTCCCAGATGCTTATAGGCTGCACACCCATATGGGAAGCGTGTCCCTTTCACCCTGTGGCTGGTGGCTGCCTTGGAGGACAGCTTGGGGCTGCTGGAAACCACCGTGCTGAACAAAGGGACTTTGTGCTGACAAGGAAGATCAGATATGCTGAAAGCACCACAGACTGCTAACCTTGCCTTGGTGGAATAGTCCCAGAAAATGTGGACCAGATTTGATGGAGCTTTTCCCTCCCATCACCCACCTCAGTGGGTTTCCTTCTGCCAGCAGGCTTGTGTTGCTTTCCTGTTGTGGTACATTTGTTTGCTGCAAGGCTAAGGCAAGTTGAACCTTATTGCCAGATCTATTGACATTTACTATAAATGCTTAAGCTGGGCAAATAATCCATGAATATATGTTGACATTTCTAAACCAATTTGCTTTGGCTACTGCTACACCTGTCTAGGGATTACTCTTTGCAAACATTCAATGGACTGACTTCTGCTGTAAAGATCCAGAGGAAAAGTCTTTGAGCATTTCAGAGGCCATATTTGAAACCAGCTCATAAATGTATGAGGGTTGGACCTGCTGCTCTGTGTATTTATTAGGGAGCAGATATACATTCATGGCTTAATTACCTGATTGCAAAGCAACGTTGCTACTTAAAACCATGGTAACTGCAGCACGGGAGGCCTTTGAACCCCATATTGCTACACCTAAAATACACAGCCAAACATTAGAAACTGCATAAACCAGCATCACAAACAAACTTGTGAAAATTATAAATATCTTTAAACAAAGAAAAAAAATATCTCTGAATACATCAAATGTGAATAATTTGTTCAATCCAGAAGTTCTTAGCAGGCACAGCTGATGATTTCCTGTGGTTTCACAGCGCAGTGGCCGAGAGGGATGTGGGAAGGAATGGCACACTGTCTCCTGTATTGTTTAAATCAGGCTCTTGTAGGTGAAATTTGTGAACTCATGAGAATGAAAGTTTCCCAGGCCTGGCAGGGATCCAGGCAGAGTTTGGGCAGACATTGTGCAAACTTCCCCGTGCACCTCCAGGGGCTGATTTACTGCAGGATGAATGGGGTCCCCGGGCATGCCTGCTAGCCCAGCCCAGCCCAGCACTGCCCACGTCTCCGTCTCACGGTGGATGAGTGTCTGGGCTGCCCCTCATCGTGGCTCTGCCTCCTTCCATCCCTCTCTCCCTCAAGAGGAGGAGGTACTGCTCCCTCTTCCAAAGCAGCTTCTATCCTGATTTGCATCAGGCCGGCTATTTCAGTCCTGGGAACCCCAAAGCTGCCGGATTGAGTTCTTTCGTTGTTTTTACACGTGTCCCTTTGGGGCCGAGCTGAGCTGTTAAAAATAAGGCACTAGAAAGACAAATGGTTTCCGGGGGGGTGGGGAGGGGAAGGGGAGAAGGGAAGAGGCTTAGGACAGCTGTAAAATGCTACAAGGTTAAATAAAACTTTTGACTGCTTGTGTAGCTCTTCCTTGTGTTCCTGAAACCACTGACGACCTGAAGAAGCTGGAGGAATCATTCTGCTTGCTGCATGTGGTTGTTTTGTTTTTGTTTTGTTTTGTTTTTTTTTAACTTGTTACACAAAACATTGTTTTTTCAATTTCAGGAAGTCTCTTGATGCCCTTTGGTTGATTTTGTTTTGCTTGTTATCTGGACAACTAATATTTTTTCCTGTTAGGGGGAAAAAAAGATTTTCCCAAGCAGATTAAAGATGTTTTTAAAGCATATGAATGGTGACATGGTTCACTTTCATTGCTTTGTTTATTTTTAATAATGAAAAACACCTTAATTTATCGTAGCAAGACGTCCATCCTGGAGTAAACCTTGAATTGAGTTTTCGCTTGTTGTTTCTGAATTGTTTGTGGCTTCTTATCTCAGGGAAGGCTGCAAGTGTTTTCTCATGCTTTTCTGAAGTCAAGGCATGTGACAGAGTTTTCTTCACAGCACGTTGATGGCTGCCAACAATGACAACCACATATGCAAGAGGGGATGACTTTATTTGATTGTTTTGAATCTTATTCTAAATGAATTAGTTTAAAGAAGGTAGGCCCATCCAGCCCCAATATCAGGGGGATTGTTTGATGTGATCTCAGGTCCTTTTAAAAAAGAATAAAGGAAATGGCTTGTGAATGAGGTGCAAGTCCGCAAAAGGGCAGCTGAGGTAAAGCCGACTGAGCTCTTTTTTGGGAATGAAGACTCTGGGTACCTTAACCCCTTCTCCTTTGTGCGTTAGGTTCCTATTCTGTGCTTTGCAAAAGCACATTTCAGAGCTTTCAGGCTGGTGGTCTATTTTGCATCAATGCAGATGTAAGGAAGGCAAGAGGAAATCAGGCTGTTAACCTTAAAGGAGAAAGGCCAAAACTAAGAAGGGGATAGGAAAAGGCAAAAAAATAAATTGTAATTTTATATTGTGGGTAAAACCCTAGACGTTGTGTGCAGAGGAGCCTCAGAAGGATGTCCTTCCCAGCCACAAATCCACAACCTCCCCAGCCTCACGCCAGGCTGGCTGCAGGGGCTGTGAGCAGCGGGGACTTGCTGAGGGTCTGCCAGCCCCAGGGAAGCTGAAGTGCAATGCCACTGCTGAGGGTCTGCCAGCCCCAGGGAAGCTGAAGTGCAATGCCACTGCTGGGCAAAGGGACACAGAGCAAAGGGAGCAGCAGGGGGCTGTGGGTGGCAGCGGCCAGCTCCGAGCACAGCACACGTCCCTGTTTGTCCCCTTGCTCACCGGTCTGGAGGAAAGCACTGGGGCTGTCCTGCCCACCAAAGGCTGGCAGGAAATATGGCCAAGGTATTTTTCTTGGCACAGGGACCTCCAGCATTACAGGCCTGCACATGCTGCTGACCCCTGCGAGCTGCCTCCTCCAGGAACTGCAAAGCGTTTCCTCCTGCTCCAAAGGGGAGCCCTGCTGCTCCTGCATGCCAGTGATGGCATTGGGATCATGTGGGTCCTTTTTAGCTGAATAACAGCATTGTCCTCCCCAAACTGCACTGGTCCTGTCCCTGTAGGAGTCACTGAGTTTTAACTGCTTCACACATTTTCAACTACCAGTGCAAATAGTATCTTAAATTCATACTATGGATTTAAAGCACAGAGAAATTGAGAAAATTTCATTTTCTGAAGTGCACATCCTCTCCCTCTCTAATTTATACGAATTAGTTGCTAAAGCTGGCATTAGTTGTAAATGCAAGGCATTTGCATTATTCTCACTTCTGCAGTAATCTGCACTTTATTAAGCCAGCCTACATGCAAGAGGCAGGCTAATTCTTACTGACCATTTCAATGGTCCTGTAAGTAGAGGGCAAGTTTGGGGAGCAGACACAGCTGAATTTATTAGTAGAGCTTGCAAGAGAGGTACAATCCCTTCCAAAATGAGAGCTCACCTTACTCCATGAAATGCCTGAAAGCAGGATTCAACTTTTGCCTTTTCTGACTATCTAATAATGAAACTGGCTATGCATCTCAAGCAGGTGCTTTCAAGGAGGAAAAACAAAATCCGACAGCATGTTTATGGCACAATTTCAACAGTAACTGAGAGGATCTGGGTCTGGTGGTGAGAACAGCTGCACCTAGAGACCTCTTGGACAAACAGCTGGACCAGACCCAAAAGAGAGCTGTAATTGCCACATTACTACATTAGCCACTGAAACATGCAAGTTGTTGCACATAATCTCTTTTCCAAACGATGGTGGTATAGCTACCACCATTTCTATAAGCTCTTACTGTGGCAATAAAAGCCCAAGTCAAGTCTGGAACCCTTGGGTATTCATTTCTGCACAAATGTGGGGAAAAATATTAACAGAAGGGAATGATGGAAAATCAAGATGGGCAAATATTAAAATCATGCTGTGTCTATGCGTGCAGATGTGCTGTCCTTGCACAAGGAGCACACACCACCTCTGTCCAAAGGAATTGCCATTCTGGGAACAGAAACCAACAGGAGAATCCTGCCAGTGGCTGTGCCAGGCCTCGAAGGCACTGAAAAACTGCAATGGCCCTGAGCAGCCTCACCAGGGGCTTGCCTACATCCATGGGCCCAGGGCTCTATTTAAGCTCAGTCCAGGGCTCCCAGCCTTTTAACCTCCTAGTCTTTACCTCTATGTCAAATGCATTCAGAAGCTGATTGCCCTGTTTTCTACTGCTGACTTATCCAGACTTTCGTCTGTTTCACCTCAAGGCAAGTGTGGAAAAAAGCTGAGAGGAGAGTGATGGAGGGAGGATGAGGGAGAAGGATAGAGAGGCCGGGAAGAACATTTCCCAAATGGCAAACATCTCATTGAGGTCTTGCTGCTAATGCAAGAGGTTCAAACTGCTCAAAGAGGTTCATAGGTTTGTTCTACAGCACTACTCATTTTCTGGAAAATTGAACACTTTTTAATAACAGGAGAACAAAAGCTGGAGGGGGTATAGCCAGCACTCCAAGCACATAAAAATCAGAAAGGAAACCAAAATGTTTCTGATGAGGTTTAAATGTGGGCCTTGTAACAGTGCTGGGAAATGATGAAACATCCTAGGCATCCATCATTACCCTGATTTCGAGACAATAGGTCTGAGGGCCTACTTGGTGCAGGGTTAGGTCAGCCTTTCCTGCCAGCCTTGCAGGCACAGTGAGCTGTGAGCCCGAGGACACCCCTGCCAGGGGCACAAGGGGAAGCACAGGGGTGATGCAGGGAGTTGTGTGGACAACAGTTGAGTTGGTAATGCACAGCCAAGAGCCTTGAAGTGCAGATCCTCTTCCTGTCTCCCTCTTTACTGACTGCTGCTGCCTGGCTCAGGTGGATGGCCTTTCCCACTCCTGGCCCCATTTAATGTGGACCCCAGAGACCCGGGCACAGGCTTGCCATACTGCTCCCACCACTGGTGTAGCTGCACTTGGCCTGCCTCAGGTCCTGTGTTTGTTAGGCAGAGGTGATTACTCTTGCCCTTGTCACAGGGCTGATGAGCTGTTGATGACTAAAATCTCATTTGCTCAGTGCTGCAGTGTCACTCTGTGTGGACAGGGAGCTCTGGGCTCTTGCTTGCTTTTGCCAGTCTTCCCTCATCTCCTTGTTAAAAAGTTCCATTCTGGGTTTCCCCAGCTCCCTCAACACAGACATACGTGATATTTCACAGCGAGCCTTGGCTTTACATTGGCACTTTCCCAAAGGGCTGCAGAGGGGTGTTCAGCCCAGAGCAAGGCTTGGCTTTCTCTGTTGGGTTTCACATGTTATTTGTGCTTGCCATACTCTGCTGCTCATGGAAAATGAGTGACTGTGTAGGATGCTGTGATGCTTCTAGCCTGACCTGGCACTCCAAACACGTACCCTGCAGCCAGCTGGCTTGCTCAGTGACTAGGTCAACTCTTCCCTTCCCTCTCCCTCCCTGTGATTCCTCTTCCCTGTGCACAGTGCTTTGAGTGCTCTGGATGGAAACTTACACACAGAGTTGAGCTCTGTTGCCCTGAGGAGCTGCTGTCTCCCTTCTCTGTAACCTGCAGCTCAGCAACGCCCATGTGTGCATCCAGGGCTGACCACGGAACCGTGGCCAGCTCAGGGAGCAGGAGGGACCCGTTTGAGACCAGCACCACATTCCCTCTGTACGAGGCAAACAGAGCAAGAGAAAATTTAGCCAACATTTTCTCTTTCATGAAAACCACCCACGGGGCTTCACTGGGCTGTGTGTGTGAGCGTGTGTGTCCAGGGACAGAGGACGCGTGTTCCCACTTTAGCCCTTCAAGAACAGCAGTGTAAATGGGCTCCCCAGGGAGGCCTGGCTGCCTTGCTGCTGGGAGAGACACAGCTGCAAAGCATCACTCAGAGAAGAAAGTGAACATGGGAGAAATGGATGTTGTTTCATATGCCTTTAAATAGCTGATTGTATTGAAGTTAGCACTACTGCTTACAGCCTAACTTCTCACTTGATTTTGGGGCAAAATGACACATGGTGAGGTCATTGCTTGCAGCCATACAGCAGTCATTTCTAGGGGTGCAGAACTATGAGTTATGATTCTGTGAGATAAAGTAGAAAGAAAATCTTAGTCTTGAAAGGGGGAAAAGCCTCTAAAAACTTAGGCTTACTGTAAAAATAACCAAGAGAGCTAGAAAAAATCTTAGCCAAATATTTTCCAGTATGTATAAATAAGCTCTCTTTTCTCCAATGTTCTTCACTACAAAAGGAAATGTCACATTGAGTCAACTTGTGACCCAGATGAAATTACATGTATTTGTTTATTTTTCTTATTCTCCTGTTTACAATGTGTTGCACTTGGTGGAGGTATTTTTGTGCATGCTGTTGCGTTCCAGCATCAAAATTATCAAAATGCATTTTCATGTTTGCCACCCAGTCACTGGCTGAGGAGTTGTGATTCTGGGTACCAGTCACATAAATGAGCAAGGTCTGTGTGTGTTTGTGTGTGTGCATGTGCACTTGCTAACTCAGAACCCACAGCTCTGCAAACCAAACCGAATTATGCACACAAAACAGTGACAAAAGACTCTGCTTTTTATCAGCTACATGATTTTAGGAAGGAGGTGGAGATAGGTTTGCTGCTCAGGCCATTTCCAGGAAAGTGTTTTAGTGGACCCTACAATTAATTTTAACCCTTTGTTTTAAGGTCTGTTATGTACAAGGCACTGTAAGATACCACTCCAAGAAATATATGGGATGATCCTTTCTGCTAGGTGTGCTTTTGAGGCTCTGCAATGACTTCCAAACAGTGAATGTGAATACTTTGGTTGATGGTGGATTTGGTGGAGGGGATGGCTGTTCCTGCTGTGTGTTTGCTGTGTGGCATTGTTTCAGATTCCTCTTGGGGTGATGTGTGCCTCACAGGTGGGGATGTCTTCCAACTGCTTGGGAATTATCTGTAGCTGTAATGCATTACTTTACTTGACAAGAAGCTATTTTCTCACTAGCCACCTGGATGCTTCCCATAAAAACTGCACACCAAAGGTCTATTCATGTTGGCCTACACAATGGATTTCCTTTCCATGAGCATTCTTGGAAATAAAGCTCTGCTCCCTGAATGTTTGTGAATAAGAAGGTTTATGGATCCCATCTAAACAAAGCGACAGTTTTAGTAGAAAGAACATATTGTTTTGCTGTGCTTTCCCAGCTCCAGGTTATTTCAGCAGCCCACCAGTGGCTCCAGCTTGTGTCTGAGTCTTACCACACTCAAGGGTTGGCTTGGAAGAGGGTTGGCTCAGGAGAATGTTGTAGGATGGAGATCAGAGCCTGGATTGTTTTATTGCAGGAATTGGATTAACTCATATGAGCTCATTCTCTGGTCTTTATTGCATTGTGTTTGGCAGTTCCTGCAGCATGATTGCATCTAGGTTAAGTGGCATTGTTCTGGAGTCAGTGAGGGAACAATCCTGTATTGACTAGGTGTGAGAAAAGGACAAGGTGATCTCATAAGTTTTTACCATTTTTGGTGCCCATGTTTCACTTGTATGTCCATCCTTATAACCTTTTCTCTCTGCCTGAAGGTGATAATTCTCCACATGCAATGGAGGGGCTTGCTTCATGAAACAGTGGAATCTGGCCCAGCCAGGCTAGTGCATTTGGCAGAACAACTTGCTCTCCATGAGCACTGTCCAGGAGACACTCACCCAGTCAGGCACTGGACTATGGACCCTCCTTAAGTAAGTGACTTGCCAGCCATCCGTGTTTGTACTTGTCAGCACTAGCTCTCCTGCTCTCCTCCACCTCCACTGAGTGCTGCTCTCCTGAGGGGAGGCAGTGGAAAAGTCACAGTGCACTGGTGCAGAGAAGACTCTGACTGTCCTGGGTGTCATCAAGAACCTGAAGGATTACATCATTCAGGCTCACTGAGGTACAGTGCACTGTGGTGCTCTGAGCAGACCTCATGCTGTATGAGCTGCCTTAGGAGCATATGTGGAGCTCTATCACTATGGATTTGGACTTCTCTGAGGAAAAAAAAGGACTGCACCAGACCAACAAAAATGTTTGGACAGCTAATGTCAAAAAATAAATTTCTGACACTGTGGAACTCTGGGTCTTCCTTTCTTTGTTACTGACATCCAAGCACTCTGCTTTTAAAGCCTTCGTTGGTTAATGGTGAAGTGCAGCTTTCACTGAACACGTCGACTGTGTGTCATAGATCTAAGTACACTTCAGGCAAGAAGTCTTGGTTAAAGGCCAGAAAAAAAATCTGCCTTGAACAATAAAAGTAGGGAAGTTTAGTTTTGACTTGAAGGTGTAAGAAATTGAAAGATCTCTAATTTTTTTCCATCTTCTTCCTGGAATCCTAACCTTAATATTGAGAGTGTTTTAGGAGCAAGAATGTGAGGATGGAAGAAAGACTTTCCTACATCACTCTTCCAAAAGCAGTGTTGAGTTTCCCTCAAAGATTTGGAGAAGCTTCTCCACATGATTTGTTTCTGGTTTTGTGTCTTTTTGGTGACCCTTTTTTCATTGAATGGGAGCATCTGTAGCTCTTGGAGTGCAGATGTTACAGAGGGGCTGACGGGAAGCAATGGTCCTGAGGGAAATGGGATGCCTGTTGGTGGACGCCACACAAAGGGTGTGGAGTCACTGTGTAAGTTCCTGAGCTCTTTGTACATACCCAAAAACTGATCAAGCTGCAGGACTGGAGAACTACCCCCAGGTTTGTCAGAGGTATGAGAAGCTCTGATCATCTGCCTGTTCAGGTGATGAGAGACTGTGATCTGCATGCACCCACCACCCTGGTGGGACCTGCAGCACTTGGACCTCTGCAACTTTGAAGCACATACACTTACTCCTGAAACTTACAGAAACCCTGAAATAAGAAGTGGTTGACTTAGTTGAAGGCAGCTGTTGAAGGTGAATAGGCCTTCCAGTCCTAAAACTGTTTCATAGGAAGAACTTTGCCACCAGGACTTCCTTTCTCCATTTAGATTTCTTTCTACCAGCATCAGTTTCTGTGTAAATCCCAATAGTTTCTGTGCAAATCCCAAATTTCAGTTCAGAGACAGCTAGAGTGGCTTAATCCCTGTTACAGCATTTATTTTATCATAATCATGTTTTATGCAATGCTTCCTCTGTACATCTGACACTCACTTTCTCGGGACATGTGGTGTGTGCCAGCAGTAGGAGGAGTCCTCCTCCTGCTGGCTGCTGGACAGGAATTTGCCCAGGTGTCCCTTGTGCTGTGTTTTGTGAACCTGCACTTCTGTGACCTATGTGCAGGTCAGATGCACCTGCCTGTGGGTCAGAAGCAGCACAGGCATCTCTAGGATCTGGCTGGATGCTGCACGGCAGGGTGAGCTGGAAGCATGGTAAATCATGCTGGCAGTACTGGTTTGGGCTATTCTAAGGAAGCTGGGTGACAAAACTCTCTCCCAGATCAATTTTAGAGGTTTTTCTTTTCTGCTATCGCAGTGCCAAGCTCCAAAGATATACTGCCTTTCCTGTTATAGGAAGATACAAATACAGCTTCTCATCCAATCACAGAGACTTATCCAGCTTGTGTTTTGCTAAAGACATCAAGGAATATAATTTGAAAGGAAACCAGTGATATTTTCATGTTCCAGTAGAGGAAGCTGAGGCATTTATCAATGAAGCCATGGATAGACCAAGTGCAACTTGAACATTAGGTGCACATTCTCTCATCAGTATGCCCCCCCACCATAGCCTCATGTAGAAAACTCCAGCTGGGAGAGAGGGACAGGGAGCTGAGCTGGTCAGAGGTGCTTCTGCAGAAAGGGAGAAGCATCTTGCCTTGGGAATCAGTACAGAATATACCCTTGCAATGAGCAGTAGGCACAGGCATGTCAGAGAAAAGGCTATTCCTGTCAGATACATTGGATAAATTGTTTTGGAATGGTTCATTGGCATGAACATATGTCCTCAAAATAGTGTCAGGAGCAGAGAACTGTAGTGATACAAAGGCAACATATCAGTTTTCTATGTTGGAGAGTAGTGATAGATTAGGAAGGAACATGGGGGCATTTACTTCTCCATTCTTCCCCAAATATCTTTTAAAAATAAATCTCTGGAGATGAGGATGGTTTCCCAGCCAAGGGAACATACTAAGGCAAGGTAGAATTTTACTGCCATTCTGGTATCACAAAAAAAATGCTATTCCCTAGGAGTTCCCTCATCTCTGGCAGATGTCAGAAAGTGGATTGAAGATGCTGGATGGGAGGTGGGAGTTTTGGAGTATATGGAGTTTGAAGAAGCAGATGAATCCTGGAGACCTGGGGAAGTTTCAGACTCCTTTCCCAGCTGCTCAGGTGGAATCAAGGCATGCTGTGGATGTGAGTGAGGGGAAGGGCTGTACAGCTACTCCATAGTCCAGGCTTGGGCACACCAGTGCCCTTCCTGTGATGGGAACATGTGGCTGGAGGAAGGAGTGGGGTTTAGAGGCTGCAGCCCCCAGCCTCCCTCCTACAAACTCTCCCTCATGTACAAACACTCAGCCCTTGTTGGTGGAGTGATGCTGCAGCTGCTATGAGAGATCCAGGCAAATCCCATAATAGGGGTGTGGAAAGAAAAAGCAACCCAGGAATGAAAAGAGTCCTCCACCATGTGCAGGTTATTTTCAAAGGATGGCATTGCTGTTTTCCCAGGCAACAGCAGACCAGGAGGAATCTTGGGTGGGCGGATGATCAGGGTGAAGCAGAGAACTACCATCTCCAGCCAAGATGGGGATGCTGTTTACAATAAACAGAAAGCTGTAAGAGAAGGGAGAGACTGTGAAAGGGAGCTGGGGAGATCTCCATGGAGACACTTAACCTGCTCCAATGGGTACCTTCGGAGACTGGCACTGACCAAATCCCGAGGAACAAAGGCACCTGGCATGGGCACAGCAAGATCTCTGCCACACGTGCCATCTGCAGCGAGGTGGAGATTTCCAGACCTGTTATTCAGCACAGAAGAAAAATGGCATTGAAATGACATTAAGGTTGGGACCCAAGCCATAGAAAACCAAGAAATTTAAAAAGTAACAGCCAGCTGTTTACTTTCATCAAGGGGCCCAAAGCCCTGGGAGGAGGGGAAGTGGGCATAGGAGAGGGAGGGCAGGGAAAGGACGTTGCCTTTGCTGGGCTGATAGTGTGGTGACTTGCTTTGTCTCTCAGGGTGGCAACAAGTATCCTCTATTACTATTTTAAAGCAATTATTCTCCTCTGAATTTGTTATTATTCTCTTAATATTTTTGAGCAATACTTGACAGCGTGAGAGAGGCAAGAATTGAGGAAGAGACTTTCCTGGAGGATAAAGCACTAGATGGTAATTTTGTGATTCACCTGCAGGAACACACACCTGTTCATCTGCCTGGGGATATGGCTGATTCCACTGCCTCCTCCCTGCATGTTCCAGCCCCTTAAGAAGGCACGGACTAATATCTGCAGCTGAGCTCTGACTACTTTACTTTATGACACTGAAGTCAAAATTCCTCCCTCTCCTTTTCCAGCCTTGGGGAAAGTGAGGATGTGTGCCCTGATGTACATTTCAGCTGTTGACAATCTGGGTACACCCTTTGTCACTGTGGTCCCTGACCACCCTGTAGCCATGGTGCTCTGAAGGAGAAAGGGGTTTGAGGCTGTGGCTGCTCACTTTGTGTCTCAGAGGGTGTCTGTACAGTGACAAGACCAGACTCGTGACCCCAAGCTTACAGCCAGCACGGTGCAGGTACAACCTTCAACCTCAGATTCAGATATTCCCCTCTCTTTGCCTGAGGAAACTGGGGAATGCCACCAGCTACTCCTCTGCAAGAGCTCTTCCAAATGGAAAGCAAGATTCATGGCATTGGAAGCAGACAAGACATGGAGCAGCTGTGATCTCAGTGAGCCATGGTACTTCCGTGGTGGGCACACACCAGAGCTGTGCTCCACGAGCATTTGCAACCATCCTGCTTGAAGGAGGAAGGCTGGGGACGCAAGGCTGCAGTTCCCATTTGCGCTGGTGTGGGAGGGTGAAGGCAAATGACAGTGCAGAACCATTCCTTTTACCTTCCTTCCAGGAGGGCCCAGAATGCGGAATGTGCTGAAGCAATGGTATGGTCTGTGCTCCTGTGCCAAGAGCTGTGTCACACAGAGATGGAAACCACCGAGTCCACCTGGCATAAACAAAGGAAACAGGGAAGAGATTTACTGTAAAATTAATTAAAAAGCAATCCATCTCAAAGGGGAAATACACAGACCACACTTGGGGGTTTGGGAAGCATCAGTAAGATAGGAGGGGGAGTAGGCCAGAGAGAAAGGTTTTGTCTGCAGCCTTAAGTTCATCTTTTCCAGTGCTGCCATGCTGTGGGGTCTCTTGGGAAAAGTACAGCAAGCCCAGGAGGACACCCCTGAAAGAAGGTGGCACTGGTTCACACACTGAAGGTGTCAGTGGGTTCCGTCTCTATGTGGGGAGAAAAGGACAAACCAAGCTATCCATCACACAGCAGCAAAGAAAAGTACAGCAAGCCCAGGAGGACAGCCCTGAAAGAAGGCGGCACTGGTTCACAGAAGGTGTCAGTGGGCTCCGTCCCTATGTAGGGAGAAAAGGACAAACCAAGCTATCCATCACACAGCAGCAAAGTTCATGAAGTACTTTCTGGAGGAGTTTTCCCATGAGTCTCAGGTCTGTCAGAGATGGACACCAATGCCAACAGATCCATGGTCTGAACAGAAGAAGCAGTGGGAGATGCCCTCAGGACTAGAATGGCTTTTGGAGGGCATTGCTCCTGACACTCGTGTTATGTAGCCCAGATGTCCTCTGACTTTCAAATGTTATCTTTGAGATCTCCAACATATCTTCATTCTTACCCCTATGACAGTCCTCTAGGCTCTTCCCCTTTGGGCTGTTAGGAAGAAAAGCTCCACGTGAGGACAGAGAGGGATGAAAGAATGGCCACATTTGAATGGATAGACTATTTAGATCCAAAACAAGAGCAGTAGGCCACTACTGGGGGTGTCACGATGCACTGCTGTGACTCAGGACATGCAATCATCAATTACCTGAATTACTAATTTGCATTTCCATATGAAGAGTCACTTTTCTGAGCCCTGGCATTGCATATAACCTCTAAAAGCTACAAAGTTATGTAAACTAAATGATTAATAGACCAAAGATTTTTAACATCCTTTTCAACACGATGTTTCTTTAATGAAGCAATGCCAGCCACTAACACAGCTACTAACTTCTTCTGAAATGCCGGATAAATGCCTGCTCTTACTGGTTTTCCACACAGCTGGAGAAAATTCCTTGAGTAGAAAAGTCCCTGGGCAGACAGCGTACGTCAAAAAAGATCTTCTGTGGATGCCATATGAGCATGCACATCTTCAGAGCCCTTCCCAGAAGAGGGATTGACCTGGGGAAGGTTCATTTATGAGGGACCTGGCTCTGCAGTGGTTGTCCAGAGGTCCCGTTGAATGGTGGGGCAGAGCTGAGCTGGTGTTTGCTGCTTACAAGTGGCCAGGGATTTTGTTCACAGACAATCTTCCATGGATGGCACAGCTTCTCTTGAAGGACTTCATTGGTGCTTTAGAGGCAGCCTGCCAGAAAGCCTCCCAGCAGCTGTGTGGCATTGTCCATGCTGGGACTTTGCTCTCCAGCAGGCTCGCTGTCCCACATTGGTGTGGGCAGGTGCCATCACAGTGTGTGTGTGCTTGTTGTCTCCCTCGCAGCGGGGTCAGCAGGTCTGGGGGTCACCGTGCCTGCTCCAGGCTATGGGACAGCTGGGCACTGGGACAGATGGGCACTGAAGGACTGGGAGACAGTGGGATCTGCCATGCCTCTGCCTTGGGGAACAAGGGAGATGCAACGAATCATGAGTCTGGATCTCAGTCGTGCCCTGCCTTGGGACACGTTGGCTGCCTGTGTTCAAGCAGTAAAGAACTGCTCCCACAGGTAGAATGATTCACAAAGACCCTTTTTTTTCCTTTAATTTTCACTCTCTTCTCTATTTGCAGAGACCCCACAGTACTAGAAACAGTTTTGTTGAAGCATTTGCGTAGCTCTCTGATCCAGTAGCTGGAAGCGAAATCTGGTTTACTAGTTCAAAATAAAACCATTGCTACTGAGGCACAGGGGAGAAGATGGGAGAGGCTATTTTTAGTAGTCTTAATGTATTGTAGTCTTGCAGTGGTTTTGTTCATTTAAATATAATTTGACATTAAATATAATGTCTTCACATAGTGTGGAAAAAATGGACGTTGGGATTCTTTTTCAGAACAGAGAACCTTAGATTAATTGACCAAAAATTATTTCTTGCACATAATTTTTCATTTCCAGACCATAATATTTTCTATAAATATATGTAGGGCCCTGAGACAAATTGTAAGGGCTCCAGACTAGCTCTTGTAATGAAGCTGAGGCAGTCTGTTGAGCAAATCATCTATTTCATCAGCCTGTATTTATATTACAAGAAACTACACTGTAGTATGACAAATTCACCATCTGGTCACTTACTGCTCTACACATCTGTATTGTATTAGTGGTTTAGACCATGATAGCAGGACTCGTTCTTTTTTATTTAGAAGATAGGTGTTTGACTAAACACCTATCTTGTTTAGTCAAACACCTATCTAGTTGTGAGGAGGCATCTTCAAATATCAACTTAATTTCTCCTCCCCTGCTAACACCATTTATCTTGGGGTGGAATGAATTACCCTTTGGAAATACTTCTCTTTGTCCTTCCATTTACTTTGGGCACTGCAAAGATGACTGGCCTACACCTAATGACAAAGTGTTACATGGGCTTGGGCTGCATTGACACCTCCTCTGGCTATGCAGGCAGTGAATATGAACATGTGAATACCAAATATCAATATTAATACATTAATATCTATTATTACAAATATTAATGTTAATATCTGCAGAGAAGGATGCTTTAAATGCACCCAGCTGGGCTCAGACTGTCAAGACTGAGGGCCCATAGCTAACAACCTAATGGCTTTATTTAGATATTAAATCAGTTACTAGTTGAGGGGGTTGTCTGAATAAGTGTTCTGGACTCAGGAGTCTGGATTTAGCCCCAGTGTAGAGTCATTTCCTGGAAGTTTTTCTTTTGTTGTGTCTCTTATAACTCTGAATATCTCCTCAATTTTCTATATTTACTTTCTTTCCCTCCTTTTGTGGAGTGCATTGTACAAATCCCTGGCTATGACAATGTCCTTTTTTTTTCAGGAAATGCTCTGAACATCACACCAGAGCAGTTGTTGTTTAGTGGTGAGGTCACTTCAAGAGAAAGGTTTTGCAACACATGCAAGGTTTGTTTTGCCTGGAGACAGACGACCAGGTCTGGGAACTCCAATCAAACAGGGCACACGGAGAAATGCTGATGAAACCTGTGCTGCACTGAAGTCTCCTCAGTAGGAAGAGTGAGAAGTGTCCTTTGAGAAGAATATGGATTCCATGCATTTCCCAGGTGCCTGTAATAAAGGAAAAAAACCAGACTACCTGCAAAGCACAGAGTACAGAGCACATGCAGCTTGTGGTCTGTGGGTCATTGTGGTCATCATGGTTGTGTCCACTAAGAAAGAATTGTCTCACTAAAATACAATGATCGAGTTAAGTTTTCTTAAGATATCTGAATTTGATTCTTGCCTTCTGTCATTGGTGGCCATTTAAAAAAAACCAAAGTCACTTGGTAATATTCTTGTTCTTTAAAACCAGTAAAAACAAGGGTGTGCACACTGAGTCCGTGAATGTGCCTGCCAGGGATCGTGTCTTCTGCATTCAGAAAGATCATCTTAAGCCACGCCAATAGGGACAATATGAGGCATGCAAGCCTGGCCACAGCATGGAGGCTGTTGAGTACATGTGGCCCTTCCTGAAGGGTTCCTGTCCTCCACAGGCCATCTGTGGGAAAGCTGCACCTACCTGTTATCTCTGCTCCCCTCTGTGCACTCTCACAGCCCGTGCTGGCTGCTCAGCTCTAGCTCTGTCAGGAGCAGGCAGGCTTTTGGAGCTGTTAAAACAAGCCACTAAATTACACAGGCCATTCAAAATGGAGAATTTGCTGAGGTGGTGACTCTTACCCAACCCGCTGTTTCCATGAAAGGAAAGTTCTGGTTTTCTTAAACTGGTGCTTGTTCTGCAAAGGCACCATGCAAGAGTTATCAGCCTGCCAGGCTGAGTGGAGAACCTGAATCAAAATAGGGTTTTTCCAGCCATGAACAAGACAGATTTATAGATGGATCAAACTGGAGGTATGTGAAGACACATGTATTAAGCCTAGATTGAATGGTGCAAACTACATTGAATGAGCCTTGCTAAAGACATTGCTAACTGAGGCATGCAGAACCCTTTCTTCCTTGTTTTAACAGTCTAAAACATTACCTTTTCATCTGGATCAGAGAATTGAGATGAAATGTCACCTCTCTATGATAAACTGTGCCTTCCTCTACACTTTCAGTGACAGCAAAGCAAACAGTGCTTCATATTTGTCGCCAAATCCTATCGTAGTGTCATTTATTCTTTTCTCTGGGAATTCACTGGCCTTCTTTGCCCTTCCACAGCACGAGCTCACTCTGACACCAAAGGCACCAGTGCTGCTGCAGGCTCCTCATCAGCAGTTTTGCACCCTGACACCTCATTCCTTATGAGAAAGGCTCAATGTGATGATGCCATAGAAATGCAGCAGTCTCATGCTGGGAGCTCGGGGTGTCTCGAATGCAGGTTTTCATGCAGTGGTGTACAGTGCTCCACAAAAGCCAAGCACAGGCACTGTCTTGGTGCATCACCACTGAGAACTCTTGATGTGGATGTGGGTGAATGGTCAATACCACATACAAGAAAAGGGGTTTTTTTCAGATCATTTTTCCCGTATCTCACTTAGCGAATCCAGTTAAGACTTGAAACACTTCCACCAACAGCCATTGCAGAAAGTTTATGCCTCCCCACACAGGCCAATGAAGTTTATAGCTTTCTCTGAAAAAAGTTCATGAAAATAGACAAAAATTCTACATTTGTCCCAGACAGTTCGCAAACCAAAAAATTGATTTTTATGCATCTGTGGTGTGAAGTGATATTCCCGCTCAGCCTGAGCAGTACCACGGCCAACCACTGGAGTGTTCCTTTAAACAGCTCTCTGAAATTCCCAGAGTCACTGCCTGAAACCAGCACTTCAGTGTGTGACCTTTGTGGGTTACAGCAGAGTTAGGCACTGGGCCACTCTCATGTAAGTTCCGCGAAACCTCAGCCCATTGCTAAACTTCCATATTGATATATTTTCTGGTTCCAGTGGTGCATAAAAGAAACAAACTCCAGAAAGCCCCACTCTGGATTTTCCCTTGTTCTCTTGTGAATCTTAAATCCATGGTGTTATTTGTTAGTATTGCCCATTCTCTCACACACGTTCCATTGGGTGTCCAGGAAGAGCTGCCCACCTTCCAATTGCTGAGGTACTCAAAGCCCAGAATGGAATAGCTGAAGACAAACTTCAGCTGCTTCCTCTGCCTGGTTTCCATCTCAACGACATATTTCTTCTTTTTTTTTTCCCTCATTGTATATAGCAGGAAGTGATCACATTACATTTTGTCCCAATTTACCTGGAACAGCACCTGCGGTGCTTCGTCATCAGTTTTACATTGGAGAAGGACAGCTCTTATCCTTCTCCCCACTCTGTGCCTTTGCAGGTGCATTGCTTATTTCTGCCTGCAAAAACACCCCTGATGACAGTGAGCTCACTCAGAGGAGGACTCCTCTTTGCAAGGGATCCTTTGGGAATGTAATCTCTGTGTAAGCATCCTCGCCTTCGTCAAGAAACTGATAGCCACACCTTTGTGTCCTGATGACTCTGAGTACCCAGGTTAGCCCTTGGAAACATGAGTAGCCAGCACAAATAGTGACCAGCTGGGTCCCTAAACAGCCCAAAGTATGAAAGGGAACAAATCCTGCAGTTCTTCTGCATGCCCACTCATATGGGCTTTCACCCAATTCAGCCACTAACATCTTTCATGCATTAGTGCCACATATTTTGCCCTATCTCATCCCGTCCTTTGCATCTCCACATCTTTCTCCATAACTTTAAGTCTCAGCTCTCTTGTGATGCATCTTTTCTGTGGTGCCTCTAGCAGAAGGGATTCAAAGGAGGTCCTCCATGGCAGATGTGAAGTCAGGCGTGATGAATGAGAACGCTGATAACTATGTTCTTACCTTCTTGGCACTAATGACTCCTGAGCCAAAATAGGTGGATAAAAAAAATAGAAAAGCCCATCCTGAAGCCCAGGAAGGGTTGATGCAGCTGCATCTGGCTGGCAAAGGAACACAGTAACAGGAAGACCCAAAATAGGCGCATATTTGTGCACAGGGTACAGGTGGGGATGGAAGTGCTGGGAGAGGCCATGCTGGGGCTGAGGCCAGTATGCCTTTGTTACCACCTCATCCTCCCTGCAATGTCAGATCTTGCCACAGCTTTCAGTACTACTACTGTTTAATGACTTGAGTTCTCTGCAAATGAGAAAATGGGGAATGGGAAAGTAAACAAGTCCTTTCTTCACCCTTTGCACCTCTCTTTGATCTCTTTCCTCACCTTTCTGTTGAGCTTCACCCTTTCCTGCAGGAATATCTCAGCATGGGTAGTGACAGTCTTTGCCCCACTTGGGCTGCAGTGGTGGGTGGGATGTGCAGTTGGCTTCCTCTGGGCACTGGCTCATTGCAGCTCTGTGACACATGGGAGAAAATATCCCTGGGAGGCCACACGGGGTGGCAGAGCAGAAGGCTTAAATAGTACAAAAGAAAGATGTTTGCACGTGGTGGAGCCTCAAGGGTGGCTTGTCCTTTCCTGTCTGCCAAGCTCCCTGTGGGACACAGCAGAGCTGAAGAGCTGTTCACTTTGGCTATTTTGGGAGTAAATAGCAAAATAGTGAATAGCAAAAAAAACTATTTAAGGTCTGCAGAAGTTTCTATGTTTTCTAACTTTTCAGAAAAAAAAATCTATGAAAACCTTCTCAATGTCTATGCCTTTGTAAAAAAATTGCCTTTGACTAGTGTCCAAACAGCAACCCACAAAAAGAACAGTTCAGTGTTAGTGAGTGAGTGCAGAGGGCCAGGATTACTGCTGAATGCATGATTTGTGGTTATTACCCAAGCCTACTTATATTGTCTCACAGTTTACCAGATGTCTTTGTTTCTTAATTTTCCACATACAAAACTGGACAACAAAGATTAAAAATCCTGGATCCCTCTTTCCAGCTCTTTTATTTTTAGTGGAAAGCCTCCTTCTTGGGCTTACGTTTCATCCAGGGAGAGTGCTCATATCCCTCCCTGTCCAAGGCAGTGGCAGAGCACCATCTTAATCCTGGGCTGGGGGTGTGCAGATCCTCCTGCCTTGGGGTGTCAGCCATGTGCTGGAGTGGACCTGTTTGGTGCATGGGTATTGCAGCAGGGCAGGCTTTCTCCATATGAGCCTAAACTGCTGTAGGAATGGAGCTGGAATTTCTCCCGGAATTTTCTCAGCCTTCTGATGGGCCCTAATTGCTCCCAAAAGGCATTGGTGCTTTGGAGACACAGTTGTGGGCAACTACTTGTGCATTTCTTTGTAAGTATTTTCTCTCAAAATGTCTGATGTTTGCTGCTTAAGTTGTCTGTTTGTGGTGCTGGGCTGTTTTCATCACATGGTGTTGTTTCTGTTTCCTAACTGGAGGAACGGGCCAGCTTTTGATCAGATTTTCAAACCTAGAAACTGGTTTATATGAAGGTTTGCATCCATGGTTTCAGTACTGGGAAAATGTTCAGTAGAAGAACTCTATCACAGTATTCTTTCCAAACTTTTCAGGGGCTCAATGCCAAATCAAACAAAAAAATCACCTTTATTTTTTGCATCCTTTTCTAGTTAGAAAAGGTGAGGTTTGTTATGTTCTAAGGATTTTGCAGTGTGATTCCCCTAGAGCAGACAAGGAGTGTCTCCCCAGTGCAGCTTTTCCGACTGCTGGTTCTTCACCCTGGCTTTGCCATTCCCTTCTCCTCCCAAAAATGCCTGCGATATGAGTCTCCTCCTTTTCCTCTCACTACTCCAGCCAGCCTTCCCATGCTGAAAGGTCAGGCGCTCTGAGCAGGTGCTCGGAGGGAGCGCAGCAGTGCAGGCCTATGAGGGACAGGAAGCCTTTTACTCTAATTAGTCTTTGCAGGAGTTTGGCATTTCTCCGTGGAGCTGTTTCCCCACTGATGAGGAGCACGTATCCAGCTCTTCCTTCTCACCTCGCACGTCCGAGCCTCCCACCGTCTCCTGCTGGGCTGCAGGGGTTCAGTGGTGGATCACGTTGCTTGGAGGAAGCAGGCAGGGGATATGTGAGGAGATAAACACTATTTTCTGATGCTGGGAGGGATTTCTTTCAACTCAGCCACGTTCACGACCTGGACCTGGATAATTTTTGCTACTCGCTCCCACTCGACTCCTCCCTACTGGCCCGGTCTCGCCAGGCTTTTGTCTGGTTAATCAGTACAACCCCTTCCAGGGCTTCCTGGGGGCTCTTTGGCCACTGGGTTATGAAGAGCCATGAGTTCATTGTTTAAATTAAGTTCTTCTATATGGAAACACCACTGGTTTCCCATATGGTCTTGGCAAAGCCACCATCCGCTCCCCACCTAAATTAAATTTCACTAATTGAATTAGTTACCATTTTATCAGCTGCCGCTTTGCAGTAGTTTGTGAACCCCCAGGGGCTCAGGCCACGCTCAGTCAAGAGCTTCCCCACCTCACTCTCTCATTTATCATCGTGACAATGCACAGCACTGGGAGAAGCAGGGGGGTGGAGAGTACTGTGCCCTTCCCAAGCATCCCAGCCATCTCTGAGCATCCTAATGATTGACCTCTGTAAGTGAAGCAGCCCTGCGCTGACCCCAGACTGCTGAAAGGAAGCATTCTCCCCTTTGTAAAAATCCCCTGTGATGGTGGCGCAGGCTGGGCTGAATGCAGAAGTGTCAGAAGGGAAGCCCCGCGCACAGGCAGTGGCGCCCAGGGACACTGCAGCTTCCATATGCCAGGGGACTAATAGCGACAGGCCTGGGCTCAGGGGACAATGCCATCACGCTGTCCCGCTGGCGAGAAAGGGAGAGGGGACACGTGGAAAGGGACAGCCTGAAGTGGGTCTGCCAGCGTCTGGCAGTGGAGCGTGGAGTGTGAAGCGTGTCACCTGCTCCTGCCCCGCCTTCCCTCGGCAGGCACCAGGGGCTGGGCTATTGTTGTATCCCAGCAGGATGCTGGGGACGCAGTGCCAGAGTGGGGCGGTGGGTGCCCAGCACTGCCACAGGTGCTGCTGGCTGCTGACTGCACACGTGCTCAGGGCCGTGGCTGTATGCGGGTGCCGATGGCCATTTGGAAAAGTGTTGGCTCTCATGTTACAGCTTGGGGGGAGCTAGGGAAGTGTAAGAGGCCCAGAAGCATCATCACCCCATGCCTCCTGACCCCTGTCACTGCACTATCATCTCCTCTCGGTGGAGGAGGAGATGCACAGAAGCATCCGACAGGCTGGGAATGTAACCCTCTGGACTCAAACCTCCAGGAAATGCTTGCTAGGAACACGCCAGCACTGCATCATCTTAGTGGTGTGGGAATGCCTCTGTGATTGAAACCAGGGATGGTAAGCCCAGCAGGGATACACAAGCTTAGCAAGATGAGCTTAGCAACCCCACCAGTTTGTATTTAGACCCTTTGCTGAAGGTAGACCACTTCACTTCACTCAGGTGCTGCCAGACCTGAATTTGCTTTGCAGATAAGGCAGAGACCATCGGTAGTGATGATCAAGTTCAGTATTTGCAGGATGCACCCGAATAAGACCCATCAATGTCTACAGCCAAACTCCACCACTTTCGAGAAAATGTGTCAGAGTGACCTGGTTTTGCTCTGTGGACCTGTGATGCAGAAGAAACTTAGATGTCCCTAGACAGAGGGAAACCAAACCTGAGGATGAAGCTGTGCTACTGCAGTTTGGAGCAGGGACAGCACACTTCTGTCCACAGCAACCCACACACTTTGCCTTTCTGAGGCACTTACTTGAAAACAAAACAAACAAATAAACAAAAATCTGGTAAAAAAGGATCGAAGTTGAATGTGCATTGCACTGAAGTCTGGCTAAGACCCAACATATCACACGTCCTTGATAAAATGCCGACTTGTTTCAGAAACTGCAAAATGGTGTTTGAATATCTGAGAAAATGCAGTCTCAGGAGTAGTCACTAGTCTTTCATGATCAACAATGGGTTGATGCTTAAATTTATAACTAGTCACTGATTTATAGTTCCTGGCCAATTTTAACTTTTCCTCATAAATCATCAAAAAATAGAGAGAGAGGTCACAACAACAAATGAGTCAGAAAGTGTTAAGAACAGATTTCTTGGACAGTAAGTGGGGTTTATTCAAGCTGATTACCAGTTTCACTTTTTTGATTCACATTGCAGGTTTTCATCTGGTTTTCTGTTAAGTCATATTTATTGGCTTCCATTTTTACCTCTGCAAATAGACTGTAACAAATATCAGTATCGATTTTCAAATCAGACAATGACTGCATTAGTGAGGTCATGAAATAATGAACATAAGCTGTGAAAATGTGCACAAAGTCTGACACCCATCAAAGTACTGCAAAAGCAGTAGGTCTGAAACCTCATCATAGTTCAGAGGTTTGGGTCTCTGTCAGTGGTGGTCATAGCAATATGGAAGTGTCCAAGCTGGTGAGTGATTTAAAGCAGCAGCTGCAGCACCAGCATGAAGAAGAGGGTGTTGGGCCATTGGTGGGAGCAGGAAGATGTGGTGGAGGAAACAGACACCTGGGAAGGGATATCTGGCTGTGAGGTGTTGAGCAGGGATGGCTGGGACAAGAAGCAATAAGGGGAGAAGGTGTGGGGTGTGTACTCTGGATGGCACTGGGGTGTTTAACCAGCCTGCCTCACCTGACACTGTTGTAAGGCATGGATGGAGATGGCCTGTGAGTCCACCACCTCAGCACCTTCTGAAGCAACAAGTTTGAATGTGGCTGAACTTGGGTGCCATCTCTGGACACACCAGATGCATTGTTACAGGCCTGCCCTACACCTCTGCTCTCTCCCTGTCCATGCAGAGCTGCTGTTGAGCAATCTCCAGAATACTTACTTTGCTTTTGGAAGACAATGGAAATTTACTCCAGAGCTTTACCTCGTCACTACTGAGACATTTGTGGGCAGCAGTGTTTCCAGCACCATTTTCGTTCTTCCTCTGTCTGGCTCCTCCTCTACCAGAGGCATCTGGCTTTGCAGCAGTACTACTTCCCCCAATTTCATTTGAGCCCATTGCCTCCAGTACTTTTGCTAACAATTCATTCACATATTCTTCGGAATTTGCATCAGCCAAAACATTAGTCATTGAAACCTCCTCTCCTCCACACTGAACAAAAACTCTCCTTTCCACAGATGAGCCCTGAGGAGCCAGGGGCTCTGCATGGGATCACATTTCCTCTCCCTGTGGTTCTGGCTGCAGGGCACCTCCAGGAGAGAGGACACATTTGCCAGCACCCATCCGCTAGCTCCATCTAGTGAAAAGACTACAGCGGCACCCATCAGCCTGGGGACGCGGGGCCAGCTCCCCGAGTTCCCCCGGCCTCTGGCAGGATCGCCCTGGCTTCTTCAAATCCCCAGCTGGGTTGCACCGGGGATTGTGAAGGTGGCTCGAAACCTGTGGGCACAGAGCCACTGCGGCTGTGGCCACAGCAGGATGTGGAGGGGTGTGGGAGCAGGACAAGGCACGGTGTGTTGGCTCCATGGGTTCCGTGGTTTCCTTGCTGAGTGAGGAGTGAGCTGGAGCATCTCCTACTGGTCTGGGGGCCAGAGTGCTCCGTCTCCCAGGATGGTGAATTTACAGTGTGGCTGCAGAGAGAATCTGGTCTTTACATACATCTGCTTTCAACTGTCCATGTGCTCATGTGTCTTGGCACCACATTTCTGTGATGACCAGCATCATCCACTGCCTGTCAGACATAGATGCCAGCACAAAGAACTCCATTCTTCCCCTAGACTGGCTGCTGAGGACAGAGAAATGAATGCAGTGAACCTAAGTTTGCACCATCCCCAAGAGAAAAATTGTACTTTAGTGTGAGTCTCTTTGTGTCTGCACAGATTGAACAGTGTCCTGGTTCTTTTTACAGCAGGCACAACAGAGAACAACTCTGTGCAGAGCTGCATCATTCCCTGGGGGAAAGAGGTGCTTTTGTGTTGACCAGAACTGACACAAGCTTTCTTTTTCCATTACCGGCACTCTTGGTTCGCCTTTTGGCAAGCCATGCCCCACCCAACTACCTGTTTCTCTAAGCCGGTTGGGATGATGGCTTAGGTTTGTCTATTCCTTTGGCTGCCAAACCCTTTGGCTTCAATCAGATTGTTTTTCCAAACAATTGTTCTTCCAAACTCTAACTGAAGTGCATGAGTTTTTAAGGTGATCTAATAGATCATAGTAATTTTAAATTCTGAAATAGCATGACAATTCTGAGCTTAAGATTTGAGACTGGGACTCTAGGCCTGTTCTTGTCTGCTGCTGTTGAACAAGATTAGTGGAAGTAGGGATTCACCTGATATTTCCTTTGTTCACTCTAACTCTTTGCTTTAGTCAGTGGATTCCTTCAATGACCAAGATTAAAGTTATTTTTATGGTCTTCATTTCTGCCACTTCACTGCCTATTGAATTAATCACTTTCACGGGAACAACACCCTGAAATATCGTAATCTGGGAAAGAAATGGGAATAATTATAGATAAATTTCTGGGTATGATGACTTAATATGGCTATTTGGCAAAAAACTAAAAAGGCCTGTACTCTTTTCATGCTATGCAAAAGGGGAAATCAGGGTGCGTCAGGAGGTCACTGAGAGGATGCACTTCTCTGGTGGGAACCATAATGGTTTATTGGGTCTGGCTCTGCTAGCCATGCTTGGAGACATTGAAGGAGGCTGAGAAATTACAGATGTGCCAGATAAGATCAAGAAGAACAAAAAACGTGCAATATTAAAACCCCTTCCTTTAGTTTAACAACTGTTATCCTCCTTGAAGATGGTTGAAAGTGATTTTCTTTTTGCCAATAAAAATCTAGATCAAAAGGAACTATCTGATAAAATTGAATTAATTTAGTCAATGAGACTAATACTCTCAGCTGGCTGGAGGCTTGGGAATCTAAATCTGGAATAGAGGTTACATTTTTAAGAACAAACATAACAATCCACTTCATTTGAGCAATCTGGGGAACTGCAGTTATTCATAGATTACATTCCTCTCTGCAATAGAAAAAGGATCATTAATAATTCTTGGTTTTTTAAGAGCAACATTGTAGTAATTCCTATCTCCCTTCCAGGAAAAAGCAAATTATTTATGTAAGTTTTGAAAATCATTTTGTGCTTGGTGCTTCACTCTGACTCACAAAGTTTCTTGTGTTTCTCTATATTTTGTTTCATTCCCTCTCAAACAAAAATATTGGGTTGAACTTTTCAGCAGTCTGCAGGTTAAACAGTGAAGGATATTTCATGGTTTAGCAAAGATGAAGCCTGGTGCAAAACTGGCCAGTGGCAGCTTCTCTCTCCCATTCCCTCTGCTTGGAGCACATGCTCCGCACCATATAATAAGGTAAAAGAAAACAATGGCAAACAGTCAATTTTGTCTAACCAAATTAGGTCTTCCACTAGAAGGAGAAAAACTATAGTCTTATGTCCTGTTTCTGTGTTGGTCAGGTCCTTCAACCTTGAAACTCAATTTTTCACTCTAACCCTGAAGTTTCTCTCCTGTCTGGCAGCCTGATAGAGATTTAAGGAAATGTGGCGCATACCCTTGCAGTAATAAAAGCATTGCAAGAATGGGAAGATTCCAGGAATAGCAAATGTGGTATTACTCAATAAACATTAAGTAACAAACAACCCCTCAAGCCATAAAAGAAAAAAAAAGCTAATTGACCTTTTTGGTACAAAATGATTAAGAAAAGTGTGTATGATTTGAAGACGTTTGATGTTCTTCTCCACTGTGAATGCTGGATTTATTTACCGGAATGTCTAAGGCTCAAACTGGAATGAGGGGAAGCAAGAGAGGGGTTTTCCTCTGTGCATACTATAAAGGAGAGAAGTCAAGTGTCTTTGCATTGTGCAACACATGATTTCTGTAACTTAATCAAAATGTGTGTGCAGGGTAGGGGGTGGGGGGGGGGGGGGGGGATTATATTT